>NC_058085.1:289636494-289936494 GCF_014858855.1 Bufo gargarizans | reverse complement strand
TCAATTTCCCCCACATATCTGGATCAAAGGCCTCAGAGATCTGAAAGCCCGCAAAGCAACATAACACATATAGGTGAGGCTTTAGATTGCACCGTTAAACAAGATAACATTAACTGAATGGCAAGGCGCCCGTGTCGTGCATACCAGGGGCCCATCAATACTTGCATCTTAGAAGTGAAGTCCCATATCAGTGCGGCCTAGGACGCCTAGCGACCCAGTCCTCAGCTTCCTTCGGATCAGTGAAAAATATAGGCCGGTCTCCATCCACCACACGAAGGCGCGCCGGGTAGGCCATCGAGTACTGCAAGTTCAGCTCTCTGAGGCGCCTCTTGACCGATATGAAGGTGGCCCTCTTCTTCTGTAAATCCGCAGAAAAATCCGGGAAAAGTGACACATTAGCGTTGTCATGCGAAATTGCCCCTTTGCTCCTTGCTTGACTGAGGATTAGATCACGATCCTTCCAATTCAGCAATCTGGCTAGTAGAGGCCTCGGCGGTGCGCCCGGCGGCGGTGGTCTGGCCGGAACCCTGTGCGCCCTTTCTACTGCATAGGCCACGGAGAAACGCAGCATCGGGGAATTGGGCCTTGAACCACGTCTCCAGGAAGCCAGCCGGGTCTCTCCCCTCCGCCCTTTCTGGCAGCCCCAGGATCCGCACGTTGTTGCGTCGCGCCCGGTTCTCCAGATCATCGCACTTCTGCCTCCATAACCCGACAGCTCTCTCCACCTCCGTCAGTCTCGAGTCCAACGGCCTCGTGTAGTCCTCCAGCTCCGACACTCGATCCTCCGTTTGCTTGACCCTCTCCCTCAGCTGCTGCACGTCTTGTCTCAACAGACCCAGGTCAACGCGCACCTCCTCAATCTTGCAGGTAAGGGAGGACTGGCATGATGATATCGCCGTAAGCAGCTGTTCAGACACCGCTTTCAGGGTGATCTCAGGTTCCCCAGCATCATCAGGCTCCATCTGCTGTGCGGCCTGCCCGCGCGTCACCGCTGCACGTGGAGTAGCGGGAGCTGCGCGCCATGTTGGTTCTCCTGGCGGGCATACTCTTTGAGCTTGTCCGCCGCGGACTGTGCCTTGCTGGGTCCCATATCTTGGTGCCTGGGCTTCCTCCTTCTCCTCTGCACTTGCCACTCCGAGTTTGAAGAATGCAGCTTGACAGGATTAGTCAGGATAGGATTCAGGGAACGGAGCCGCTCTCAAGTGCGTGCGCTCATGTCGGCAGTTAGCCACGCCCCCATAGTTCTTATGTTTAAATGGATTTTCTCATCATGGGCAATGGGGCATATCGCTAGGATATGCCTCCATTGTAGCACCTTCTGCCTACCAGTTAATTTATTCACTGCACTTGCCCTGACGTCATTCCTTTCAAGCGCCGTAATCTCACGTGCGCAGGGAATCTCGCATGCACTGTTGGATCTACAAAGCCTGTGCCAGTAGTCCACACGGGCGCAGACTACTGTGTACACTGCGCCTGTGCGAGATTACGGCGCTTGGAAGGAATGACGTCAGGGCAATAGCAGTGAATAAATTAACTGGTAGGCGGTGCTAGGCTCCTGAACGATGGGCGGGGCCTGGCTCCAACGGATCGTGGGACAACCCCTTGGGCTCTTTATCAAGGTAATTTACATAGCAATAAAATCGCTTTTTTGACGAATAAAAGACACATAGAGCAGTAAGAGTGAGATCATTTCATACAAAACAAGGAGACTGATGGGCACATATGAATATCTCTGTAGGGTAAATTCTGGTGACAGGCGCCCTTTAACTAAGGCCCCAGTTCCAGCTGACTAAAAACAGCCCCAAAGCATGATGCTGCCACCGTCATGCTTCACTGTGGGTATGGTGTTGTTTTTGGGCCAAACATATCTTTTAAAAGTATGGCCAAGAAGTTTAATCTTGGTTTCATCAGACCATAACACCTTTTCCCACATGCTTTTGGGAGACTTCAGATGTGTTTTTGCAAAATGTAGCCTGGCTTGGATGTTTTTCTTCGTAAGAAAAGGCTTATGAAGAATACGGGAGATTGTTGTCACATGTACCACACAGCCAGTACTTGTCAGATATTCCTGCAGCTCCTTTAATGTTGCTGTAGGCCTCTTGGTAGCCTCCCAGACCAGTTTTCTTCTCGTCTTTTCATCAATTTTGGAGGGACGTCCAGTTCTTGGTAATGTCACTGTTGTGCCATATTTTCTCCACTTGATGAATGTCTTCACTGTGTTCCACGGTATATCTAATGCCTTGGAAATTCTTTTGTACCCTTCTCCTGAATGACACCTTTTAACAATGAGATCCCTCTGATGCTTTGGAAGCTCTCTGTGGCCATGGCTTTTGGTGTGGGATGTGACTAAGAAAATTTCAGGAAAGACCAACTAGAGCAGCTGAACTTTATTTGGGGTTAATCAGAGGCACTTTAAATGATGACAGGTGTATGCTGACTCCTATTTAACATGATTTTGAATGTGATTGCTTAATTCTGAACACAGCTACTTCCACAATTATGCAACCACATTATTATTATTTTTTGTTTGTTTTCTTCCCTCCACCTAAAAGATTTCAGTTTGTTTTTCAATTAAAGATGGAAAAAGTTCAGAAATTATTTATCTTTGTCTCATTTTTTTACAGTACAGAAACCTTACATTTTAACAGGGGTGTGTAGACTTTTTATATCCACTGTGTGTGTATGTATATATATATATATATATATATATATATATATATTTATATTACACACAGTCAGGTCCATAAATATTGGGACATCAACACAATTCTAAGATTTATGGCTCTATACGCCACCACAATGGATTTGAAATGAAACAAACAAGATGTGCTTTAACTGCAGACTGGCAGCTTTAGGCTACATTCACACGTCAGTATTTTTCTATATCCCGAATTTCGGTCCGTTTTTTGCGGATCCGTTGTTCCTGAAAATGTTTTTCCGTATGTCATCCGTTTTTTGCGGATCCACAAAAAACAGAAACATGTATAAATTTCAATAAGCAAATAAAGTTGTTTGGATTTCTTTGAAAAAAAATTGAAAATAAAAAAGTTTCTGTTTGCAGGATTTAATTTCCAGGAACGGAATCCGCATAAAACGGATGACATACGTAATGACATACGAATGTCTTCCGTTTTTTGCGGATCCATTGACTTTGTATTGTACCAGGATCCGATTTTTGCGGAAAAGAATAGGACATGTTTTATATTTTTTCGGACATGCGGAACGGAACAACGGAAACTGTGCTGTCCGATTTTTTTTTTTCAGGACCCATTGAAAAATGAATGGGTCCAGATCTGGTCCAGATCTGTTCCGCAAAAAACGGAACAGATCAGGAAGAAAAAACGGACGTGTGAATGGACCCTAAATGTGAGGGTATTTACATCCAAATCAGGTGAACGGTGTAGGAATTACAACAGTTTGCAAATGACTAAGTCAGTCCAGTTTATTATATCCAAGCCCTAACTGAAACATGGCATCAGACATGTGACACCCCACTGACATTCAGTAAGCAACAGTGTTACATGATATATATGTGACTCACCCAGCACACTCCCATGGGATAACTACATAGAACTAGTAGTGGAAACCATTGTGGCTATTAGGCTAGGGCTACATGTCACGCAACAAAAATGGTACAACTACATTGTGACGTGTTGTGCAGTATTTTTCATAATGATAGTTTATGGTGTTGCGCTGCGACTCATGACAGTCACACAAAAATCCAACTTAGATGAATCTTTTGCGACTGATGTGTTGCAGTCACAGCATGTTGCAGTGTGACACCATAGTCTATCGCTTAAGAAATATTGTCGCGGTGTAGCCCTAGTCTTACAACAACTTCATGTTTACATGGCTGCCTGTTTCCAGGTGATTTGTAAAATGGCTGCCTGTCTCTAGGTGATGTTGTCATGTTAACAAATTTAACTAAAAAAATATAAATTACAAACAACACATACAGGGTAGACGGAGAACATTGTTAGATGAGCTTCTACGCTGACAGACATGATGAGGTGCGGCAGGCAGTAATACTGTATATGCTGTATACTTATGTGCTGCATCTCTATAAACTACTATTCACCTGTTAGATATCTGGACAGTTAACTGAATGAGGAGTCACATGACTGACACCATCTTTCGTCCTATTCTGACCCCCTACATATGCATTTTGCTGGTATAAATTGCGCCGTACCTTTTTATTTTTTTTCTTTAGAAATTTTGAATAGATGTATATTTGAAAAATATATAACTGTCTATTCCCTTAACAAATAAATGTAATCGATAGAACGAGAATACCTCGTCTTAATGTAAGCAGATTGGTTGGGTTATGCAGAATGTAGATTTTATCAAACTTTCTTTTTAAAACTTCTTGCCTTATCTAGCCGTCCATTCTGCTTCCCGGTCTACTTTCTAGCCTCTTCTGAGTATGATTTATTTCTGCAGTCGTATATTCCATTACCTGCCTTCACATATGCAGTTTCCAGCTTGGAGTGGAGCTTAAAATGCCTTTTTAATACGCTGATCATTATGTAGCCCTAATGTAATGTTTTATCACCGCTCTCATGGACCTATTAGCATTGCAGGCATACTTTGTGCTGGCTAGGTTGGCAAATGTATCCAGAGATCCAGGACTAGATATTTTATAACGTCTCAGAAGACCTCCATCCTTTCACTTGTATCAGATCGCATTAGAAGGAAGAAGGTGACCGGACCCTTATTTGGAATATTATTTTAACGAGACCCAGAGCTGTGTCAGGTTACCATGCATTATGCATTTTATTATAATGGTTCCTTTGTGGGCATTTTCATTTGGGGTTTGGCGGTCTTTTTAATAGGATTTTTTTTTTTCCTATTTGTGACATACCATCCCAGATATCCATATTCCCATGGCAACAGACTTTTTAAACTGTATCTTAATTATCTCATCAGCATATCGTTTGTTTTATGTGTCACCCAAGACGTGTTGGATAAACTATGCATACAAATCGCCTACCTGTACACTTTCCTGCGCATCATCTTGAGATTTTCCTCAGGTTACAGTCTCAAGAAAGGCGACTTTACAGAAATGTTACAAAATCTCCGCCAGCTCTTTTATAGCTTAAAAATTGCACTAAATGTCCCTAATCGCACCTTAGTTACTAAATAAGCTTATGCATCTTTTACCCTCGCTCTCATAGTATTTAACATTCTCTGCTGGTGTATTTATTGAGTTCATCCGTGCAGTGTTTATTCTGGATTATTAAACCTCAGCTCGTAGGCATAATCGAGTCATTATCTGTCGTTTCACGGAATGCTGCCATTTCGATAAGACGCAGAAGGATTCCCTGCAGCGGTCTATGTTATTAGCCTCCTGTATCTTCCTTACAATTACCATATGTTCTGCACTGGAGTAGATTCTGATGGAAAAAAGCCAGTTTTATGGTTGGTAATAGTGCGCCTGACTTTGCGGAGAGATGCAGTGCACTTTGTAATGGGGCTTTTCCAACATCCGTGATGGTTGGTTGATGCAATAGAAAGTCGTACCTTTGGAAATGGAGAAAAACAACCAATTACGGAAACTCATCATCCTGTTTTATTATCTGGAAATCGCCTCCCTGCCTTGTGATAGGAGAATATCATATAGATTTTGTCATTTCATCTCTTACCACATTACAGGGTACACTAAACTCAGGGCTTCCCAACTTTGGAGAACTCCTGCAAAAATGTTCTAACCTTGCAGAACCCCTTACAATTAATGTTTTCAAATGAGAAAAAAAGGCTTAAAACTGGTAATATGCAAGACACAGCAAAATTGATTCAGACCCCATAATTAATTCTGACCAATGAACAGCCCTCTAAAATAATTCAGACTCTGGAGGAGATGCCTACATGCATTCAGACACCACAACAGACCCCTAAATTAAAGGGGTTGTCTCACTTCACCAAATGCCATTTATCATGTAGAGAATGTTAGTACAAGGCACTTACTTAATGTATTGTGATTGTCCATATTGCCTGCTTTGCTATCTAGATTAATTTTTCCATCACATTCTACTCTGCTCGTTTCCATGGTTACGACCACCCTGCACTCGAGTAGCGGTGGTCGTGCTTGCACAATATAGGTAAAAGTGTTGGCCTCTCTAGTGGCCGGGACCATGGAGACCATAGTCCAGCACTTTTTCCTATAGGGTGCAAGCATGGCCACCTCTGCCGAATTACAGGGTGGTCGTAACCTTGGAAATGAGCAGTGTATAATGTGATAGAAAAATTAATCTAACCAGCTAAAGAGGCAATATGGACCATCACAATACATTAGTAAGTGGCTCTACATGATAAATGCCATTTGCTGAAGTGAGACCACCCCTTTAATTTAGATCACACACCAGACCATGGGTGAAGAAACCCTTAGGGCTCATTCACACGACCGTGACGTTTTTTGCAGTCTGCAAATTGCGGATCTGCAAAAAAACGGGTGCCGCCCATGTGACTTCCGCAATTTGCAGAACGGAACAGGACGCCCATTATAGAAATGCCTATTCTTGTCCGCAAAACGGACAAGAATAGGACAGGACTCATAAATTTTGCGGGGCCACGGAACGGAGCAACGGATGCGGACAGCACACTGATGCGGACCCAATTAAATGAATCGTTCCCTATACGGCCCGTATGCGGAACGCGGAAAACGGCCCGTATACGTAACGCTAAATATGTTCGCGTGAACGAGCCCTTACTCTGACGAAATATGATGGAGACTGGGCGGTGGGGTAGCTTCAGTCATTACTAATGGACTGGCTTCCAAAAATGCTATGTACCCAAAAAAGCAATATTGGGATAATCCGCAAATCACAATACATTTTTCATAGCTCTGTCCAGTTTCAAGGTCAGAATTGCACATCAGTGTTATTCAGCCAGAACTGAACCATGATGCCTCCATTGTGCTTGCCCTGATGTCCACAGTCCGATGTAGAAAAGGGGCTACAGTGAATCAACAGGAACCTCTCATAGGATTTTTCTGGCAGTTCTTGCAGCAACTCGACCACACTGGTTTTACAGGCGGGCATGCATATGCCATTGTCGCTGTCAGACTCCAAGGTTATGGAGAATCTGCATGAAAGGAAGGCTGGTATCACAAGGGCACTTGATGTTCCACATGATTTCATAATTCCTTTAACAACCACTACCTATCTGTTCATTTTTGCTGTCAGGGGAACACTTAATGATTGCTGAATTGCTGCCACTCTGCGTCCTTAAAGAAGAATGTTGTCAGAAAGCGACAAAAAACGCGTTTATAAGGTGTCTCAGCACTCGTCTGACAGCAATCACGCTGATTAGCTAGCACTTGCTGGAAAGTAGCTGTCATGCAACGGAGCCGGCGAACTAGACTTATTCTTGTCAGCAGCAGGAGGTTTAGTTACCAATACTTGTAATCATCTGCTGTTTTAAGCAGGCAATAAAAATAATAGGGTTATAACAAGAAAATAACACGCATATGTTATATTTTCACTCGTACATACAGTATGGCTAGATTGTGTAAATGGAAAAAGGTAATGATGTTGGTTGCCAATGTCAGAGTTGTTTTGTACAGTACATGCTGTTATAAAATGGATAAGAATCGGTGGTAGGTCTGTATGAAATGACGCTGGCCATCTGCATTAAAAGGGAGGCAGATGCCCCGCCGTTATCTCCAAATTCCCTGATGGGGACCTTCTCACAATGTGTCCAGTGTCTACTTGTCAGAAAATCCATAGTTACAGGGGTATAATATGATCTCTTTATTTTATAATTAAAAATTTAGCATAGCCACTGAGTTATTCAATAAAATGTATCTGTATTGCGCCACCTGCTGTTTGTTTTGTTTCTTACTTATTTGACCTGCTCATTTTCATCCTTCAACTGCCTCCTGAGCTGTGATAGGGAGAGCTGAGACACATCCCCTGAGCTGTGATAGGGAGAGATGAGACACACCCCCTGAGCTGTGATAGGGAGAGATGAGACACACCCCCTGAGCTGTGATAGGGAGAGCTGAGACACACCCCCTGAGCTGTGATAGGGAGAGCTGAGACACACCCCCTGAGCTGTGATAGGGAGAGCTGAGACACACCCCCTGAGCTGTGATAGGGAGAGCTGAGACACACCCCCTGAGCTGTGATAGGGAGAGCTGAGACACGCCTCCTGAGCTGTGATAGGGAGAACGGAGACACGCCCCCTTAGCTGCAGCGGAAATGACACTCCCCTTGAGCTGTCAGCTTGATATAAATCTAACAGAGCAATGAATGGAGAGATCTCTGGATCCCAGTGAGGTACACGGCTGGTTCTAGCTTTGTTAGAAATAGATTGTCCTGTACTGTATGATTTTCATTTTTTACAATTGTCATGGGATAACCCCTTTTAACTCTCTCAATGTTGGAACAAATTTCACATGCTTTACACACACAAAACCTGAATTACATGCAATTACAAAAGTATTCAGATCCAAGTGCTGGTTTGAGAACTGTAGAATATTTTTTGCAGGACAACCCCTTTAAAGATAACGTCCACTTTTGCAAGAAACTTTCTTTTTTATTGTTGTAATGCCTATGGGTTAGAAAATGAAGCAACTTTGTAAATAGACTTTTTTTTTATTATTTAAATTATATTATGTGTCTGTAGCTCCCTTACATCTCCATGGTAACAGACTACAAACTGTGTAGCCTGACTACATCATATTGTCACTATATCAAGCAGAGGTAAGGGTACTTTCACACTAGTGTTTTTTGATTCCGGCAGACAGTTTCGGCAACGGAACTGCCTGCCGGATCCGGCAATCCGTATACAAACGGAAAGCTCTTTTTTTCCGGATCCATTAGACGGATCCGGTGAAATACCGGATCCGTCTCATCTGGAATACTGAATCCGGTATATAAAGATCAAAAGAAAAAATAGCTCCTCCTATGTCCCGGCGCATGCACAGACCGGAAAACCGGAACCGGTGATGCGTCAATTTCCGGGACACTTGGTACCGGATCCGGCATTAATGCATCTTTATGGACATTAAAGTGTGGTATTGTTCCGGGATTTTGTCCGGAAAAATTTGTCGGGTCAAATACTGTACAAGGGATAGAACGGATAACATCCTGATGCATACTGTACGGATTGCATTTTTTTTTCCGGTATTGAGACCCTTTACCGGATTTCAATACCGGAAAAGAATAACGCTAGTGTGAAAGTACCCTAACGTGTGCACCAGAGTAAGGAAAGTTGTGCTTGCCTGGGTTTGAGCTCCACCGAATTCACCAAAGTCGAGTATGGAACAGAGTCCAAGGCACTGTCAAAGTAAAGCATTTAAAGCTCTGTTTCAGACCACAGAAGCATCGAACGGCAATATTTCGCCATGCAGGGCTTCTTCACACATCTTGGGGGAAGCCTACCTGCTGAAATGTCACTGTTTTATATTTCTGCGTTCAGGAATAGAGCTTTGATCATTTTATTTTACCGGTGCCTTGGACTTTGTTGCATTCATTTTTTCATCTATTTCCACTACTTTTTGCTAATCTACTAAACCTGGGAACAGTTAGCAGTGTGACTGCAGGATAAGACCACACAGGGTCTGTTAGTGTCTGTATAGGGGCTGTAGGCACAAATGGTAGGATATTTTTGCAGGATTGCTTAATTTTTCATTCAAAGAAGAAGTAAAAAAAAAAAAAAAAATGGTACTTCTACACTGCATGGTATTTGAATCAGTGCTGATCCTCCATATTCTTAGCCTGAGCATGACGTTGTAATATGTGCTTTATCTCTACAGTGGCTCCAGTGCATGCATGTTATATGCTCCTCTATCGTTCTGTGGGAAACCAGATCTCTCACTTGACAGTATGATAGGTAAGAAACTGTGGCATTAGTTGGAGCATCTCCCAACATCTCTTACTGCTTGTGCTATTAAAGGGAATCTGTCACCGGGATGTTGTGTATAGAGCTGAGGACATGGGTTGCTAGATGGCCGCTAGCACATCCACAATAGCCAGTCCCCATAGCTCTGTGTGCTTTTATTGTGTAAAAAAACCGATTTGATACATATGCAAATGAACCTGAGATGAATCCTGTCCCTGAGATGAGTTCAGCGTGAAGGAGACCAGCATCGCCCCGCATCCTCAGAATCTCCTCCTTGCTCCCTGACGTCAGAAAGCTAGAGCGCCGTAATCTCGCGATGTGCGAGCTAGCGCATGCGCAGTATCGTCATAGTGTTCCTTCCCTGTGCTGGCATCGGCCTCAAGCAACGAACTACGCATGCGCTAGCTCGCGCATCGCGACATTACGGCTCTCTAACTTTCTGACGTCGCGAAGCAAGGAGGAGATTCTGAGGATGCGGGGCGGTGCTGGGCTCCTTCATGCTGGACTCCTCTCAGGGACAGGACTCATCTCGGTTTAATTTGCATATGTATGAAATTGTTTTTTTTCTACACAATAAAAGCACACAGAGCTATGGGGACTGGATATTGCGGATGTGCTAGCGGCCATCTAGCAACCCATGTCCTCAGCTCTATACGCAAAATCCCGGTGACAGGTTCCCTTTAAGCCCTAAAACGTGACTGATGATTACACTTGAACTCTATGAACCTTTGCTTCTTTACAGCAGGCCAGAGTCTGTCCGACTCTCTGCAGTCTGTAAGTTCTCCAGAAGTGCACCTCAAGTTCCTGCTCACCGGCCTCCTCTCTGGGTTGCCACAGCCGCCCTTTGTGGTGAGAATGTGCCCTCCGCTCACCACAAAGAATATCGCACAATATAAACCCCTTCTTGCAGTAGGTAGGTCTTCTGTACTTCTGTATCTTAAACTCATAGGGACACCAACCATCTGCTTATTTAATTTCCAGTATGACCATAATGTAATCTGTTAAACTGGTGTTGACCATGAAGTCCTCCAAACCCTGTTTCTGCTATCAGGAAGGAGGTTTAGAGGTATTGATAATCGACGTGTGAATGGAGCCTTTGTGTAGGTTCACAGTGGGGGTTTTTTAAGCAGAGTTTTCATATTTTCATCCAGAGCCAAAAGTATATTCATATGAATTGAAAATATAAAGGAAGGACTTATATGTCTCCTTCCTTCTGGATCCACCTCCGGGTTTGGCTGAAAAACCTGAAGAAAAATCTGCCTCAAAGTCTGCTCCAAAAAACTTTTGTGTGAACCTACCCTTAGGCCACCTGCACACATTGCAGAATACGTGTGCAGAAAAAACACAGTGTATTACAGTAACAGCTCAGTGTATGGGATTACGCAAATTTCATATACACTTTGCAGATTTTTTTCATGCGGAAATTGATTTAAAATCTGCAGCATGTCAATTATGTTTGCGGTTTTAGGTGTGGATTTCCCATCAAGCTTAACTTTGGAAAGAGGAATTAGATTAGGGAGAAAAAAAAAAAGGCATCATTGTAGCTTGTTACAAAGAAGAAAGGCAGAGCATGAATTAAATTGTTAACCCTTTCCCTACCAGTTTTTACACTTAACAAACAGACCTAAAGTATACAATAAGAAATATCATACCAAACCACACAAAAAAAACATGTTTGTAGCAAAAAGTCTGACTTAAGCAGAGTCTGAGAGCACAAGACTTACAAGAAGTCAAATTTTAAGGTGTCCAGGCTTCATAGACATCGGTGTCTACATGCACAAATCTTCATCTATTCTCCAAACCTGAAAAGACCAAAACACTCTGTGATCCTGTTGCAGAGAAGCTGCATTCTTTGGCAGAACTATATACCCCTTCTCCACATTAAGGGTCCATTCACACATCCGCAAAAGGGTCCACACCCGTTCCACCCCGAACTTTCGGCCCCGAACTTCCGGTCCGCAGCTCCGAAAAAGATGGAACATGTCCTATTCTTGTCCGCAGCTGCGGACAAGAATAGGCATTTCTATAGCGGGTGCCGGCCGGGTGTGTTTTGCGGATCCGCAACACACCACGGACGTGTGAATGGACCCTAAATGTGACATTTACAGCTGATGTCCTCTGTGATTGGTCAAGGGGATGATAGCGTGAAGAAAAGTTTCTGTATTTCCCCCTGGGATTACTGCATGTTGTCCATGATATCCATAACAGGCTGTAAACAGATTCCCACCCAACCCTCCCTTACACAGGACCAGGATGTAACTCTTCCTGCTGCATCCCAAATATTGCAGCTATAATAAGCTACCTCTACCTGGGCTTTAATGTTCTAGCAGCGCCAAGCTTGTAAAGTCTTTGAGGGACATTTTATCAAGACTGGCGTTCCCATACGCTAGTCTCGATCCCTCTGTGCCTAATTTATTAAAAGGCCATTGCCTCAGAAACTGAAGTCTACACCAGCCAGGCCCTAGCGTATACTTCAGCTTTAACTTGCGCTAGTTTCTGGCGGATGTAATAGTAAGTCTAGCAGGCCTCTCTAAGCCCCACCTCCTCCCGTTAATCCACCCCTTTTTCAAAGTGGCGAGAAGCTTCAAAAGTCGAAATTATTGTGCACTTATGACATGAGCCATAATTTGCAACTTTTTTATGCCACTATTGTGGCGTAAAGTCATTATTAAATGCCCCTCATTGTATTTTGCATATATCCCTGGCAGTCAAAGGGTTTCATTCTACAAAGGTTAACATTTATTTTTTGAAAGCGGCCTACCCCTTTAAGTTATGTTTCAGCCTTACTGACTTGAATGCTGGAATTATTCCAGGACGTAATGTGAAGGCAGAGAATGTGCGGTTAATGAAGCCTTTTAATAAACAAAGCCTGTATTCGGAGAGGTAGATATCATGGTTAATGATGGGTATTTATTTTCTCAGTAGACGGTGCAGTAATGAATTAGGAGGATGGTGCGTTCAGCTGTTGGTAGGAAACTACTGCATAAAAGCAATTATTCTAACTAGTAGTTTTTCTTTATTTTACTAGTAGAATAGGAAAATTAAAAGATTTGTGTGAGACTTTAATATTGATAGCTTTTCCTTAGGGTCATTAATATCAGATTGTTAGGGTTCCTATGGACCAGTCGATTAAAGAGCACCAGTCACGTCTTCCAACAACGGCAACTGCCATAACTTGCCTGTAGCCACCGCACCACAGATACTGGCACTGTTTACTGTTTCTTAAGGGGGTATTCCCATCTCAGACAATGGGGGAATATCGCTAGGATATGCCTCTATTGTCTGATAGGTGTGGGTCCCACCTCTGGAACTCGCACCTATATCGTAAGCTGAGTCGGCATAGTGAAGGAGGGTGCACCGCGCATGTGCAGCCGCCCTCCATTCTTTTCCATGGGGCCGGCGAAAATAGCTGAGCATAGGCGTTAATGGACACAGTGGCTGCGCAAGAGCGGTACACTCCCATTCATTTCTATAGGGCCGACGGAAATAGCCAACACAGAAATGAATGGAGGGTGGCCACACATGCACGGTGCTCCCTCCTTCACTTTGTCGGCTCTCATTTTTTCGGTGCGTGTCTCGCCTCTCTCTATCAGACGAAGGGGGCATATCGTGGCGATATGGCCCCATGGTGTGAGATGGAAATACCCCTTTAAGCCTCAGTGCTAGTAGTCTCAGCTCTCTATATGCCATTGTGACTATGCAAAGGAGTGTCACTCTCAATGTGGAGTGAACCAGAGCTCTAATTCTGTCCAGTCAGCTACTAGTTGAGAATCGCACCCCTTTGACTGTGCACGGCCTGAATGGCATATTGGGAGCCCAAACGATTGGCACCAGTTGTTTGGGAATGGAGGAAGGGGGGAGAGGTGGAATCTTTGGAGTGGTGGCTACAGCCAGGTAATGGTGGCCACTGTTGGTGGAAGCAATAGGCCCTCTTTTAAAGGAATCACAGTGCTTTGTTCAAGAGCCGAATCCAGCTCCTTGTTTACCAGACACAGTGCCATACCTTTTACCTGACCACCGCTCAGTTAGAGTGGTTTTCCGAAACTTTTATATTGATCACCTATCCAGTATCTGAACGGATCTGACCCATTCTAATGACGTCTGAATAGACCCTTATTTAGTCAGCTTATTGATTGGGGTGCCAGGAAACAGACCCCCACTGATCCTAAGCATAGGTCACCAGTATTAAAGTACTGGTCTATTAATATTGAGTGTATATTTATCATTTCAAATTCTGGAACTTTGACAGAGATAATTCTTGATTTTTACAGGTACGAGCAACGGTTCAGTCTTTGTGTATAATCTGACCAGTGGACTGCTACACAAGGAGTTAAACATACATTCTTGTGAGGTCAGGTGAGTTGTATGGTGATGGGGGGCACAGCAAACAGATTGCACAGATCTTACAGACCCACTGATCAGAGGCAACTTAACTCGAAGTGACGCTTCCAGGTGTTTCACATAGATTGAACAATTCTTTAATATTGCCGTCCATATGGAACATCTGCACGAAGCAAAATAACAGCTGATGATCAGAGTATCCGGAGTTATTACCGCTCTTGGAAAATCTTCACAGACTATTGTGGAATGTATGTGAGACAAGTAATCATAGCCATGGGCGGACTGGGAACAACTGAAAGTGGCCCTGGAAAAAAACCTGAAAGTGGCCCTATGTTGTAGGTGGTTTTAAATTTACAGAAGGCTGGGCAACACAAGTAGGCAGTGCCAACCAAATTAAGCGGGGCCTGCAGCACTAAATACCGCCCCAGCAGAACCCAATACCACTGCACAAGCTACTGCCTCGACAAAACCAAATACCACAGTGCTGTACAAAACAGGGTTGATTTGATTTAAATCACTAGTCAGTAAGGCTTGATTTAAATCATAGTTTTCTACATAAAGACTAATTCTTGCTGGTATAACTTATAATATGCAAGTAGATGAAGATTTTTAGAATAACAACTTTTCATATTAGGTTGATTCTGTATTCATAGGTTTGTAGAAGTTAGGATTAAAGGATAACTGTCGTATTATTATATTATAATTTTTTTTTTGAGTATTGGATTGTGGTGATTAATATCTCCTTGGTGGCCCTATTTCAACTTTTCACTGTGTATTCAATTACCTCTTAATTCCACATTTTTGTTCCCTGTACTGCCTACTTTTACCTGTGCTTAAAATAGGGTTGCTAGGCATGGTCCGTATATCTGTTGATAGACGGAGCACGCAGCGTGCAGGCTCACATTACTGACAGTAACTGTAAGTAAATGATTAAGCCAGGTCCTCCCCACTAGCTGATAACAGTGCCTGGGCTGTGTGCACTTCTCCCTGTGCCTGCGCTTGGCAGACGCTCCCTCACTCAGCAGACTAGGACAATGCAGAGTTGAAGCAGCGCAGAGCAGGGAAGGGATATCTGCCATCTGCTCAGTGTATAAATGAAAGCAACATGTGGTAAGAGGACCCCTTTGTGCTGCAGGAGATTAACCCTTTAGGGGGGAGGGCTCTGGTTACTGACACTTTTGGGGGGCTATTGTTACTGGCTAGTGAGGGCAGGCGGGATTAGCCTCAGGGTGAAGGCAGTGGCGGCCATCTTAACTGAATAGTGAAATTGCAGTTTTATGCAGACTGGTTGCTAAGGGCTGAATCTTATTAAATATGGGGTAAGTCAGTCTAATAGTAACTGATTCTGGAATATCATGTTATTAATAACTACATATAAAAATTTAAATTAGGGTCTAAATGTGACAGTTATCCTTTAAGGTCTTTTTCTCAACTCTGTTCATGTTATAACATTTTTGCTGTGACAAAGAGGCATGTGATCTCTGCTGAGTCAAATTCAGTTTTGAGAATTGCAAAAGTAAACCAAGCATCTGTGATAATATCTTGTAGGCAGAGAAACTGCCCAATAATCTTACAAAAACCTCTGGAAGAGCATGACATTGTGAATGAATTAATGGAATTTATTTACCAAAATGTTTTTACATATACAGCCTTATGCCAGGGGGAGAAAAACAGAACTTGATCTACAGCCTTATTCTACTTATTTAAAAAATAATCTTTATTTCATGATGACAATGAATAACCTTTGTATGGTAATATATTTTCCTCAAAAAGCATTTTATATAAAAAAAAATCGATTTAAATTAAAAAAAAAAACTATTATTTTTTTTATTTTTTTTTTAAATCATTGATTTTTATCCACCCTGGTACAAAATACTGCTGCCCTCGCCACAGTATTTAACTTTATCATCGTCCTGAGGATGGTGATACAGTTGAGTTCAGATAGGCACTTGCGGCCCTTGTCCAGGTGCAGAAGTACTTGACAATCCTAGCATTAATCAATGCTGAGAGCATCAGATAACTATGTAACCGACTGGAAGCCGTGAGTAGGTCTCCCACAGGGGATCGACCTACTGGGAAATGTCCCTGTAGGGTCAATGACCAATCCGCCCCTGATCATATCCATGGCACAGGGTTGCTTGATTGTAACCATAAGCACATAGCAACTTTTCAGTCTTCAGGAACAGAAGGAAAATAAAAAATATATATTTTTCATCAGACCCCCATATCAAGACATCATATCAGACCCCCATATCAGCCCTCCATGTCAGAACCCTTATCGGACCTCAGATCAGCCCTTTATTATTAACCCCTATCAGACCTCAGATCAGCCCTTTATTATTAACCAATATCAGACCTCAGATCAGTCCTTTATTATTAACACCCATCAGACCTCAGATCAGAATAAAATAAAAAACGTCCTTACCTCTCCTGCGCCGCGGCTCTGCTCCGGGTCCGGCATCTTTCTTCTCCGGCCCGCGCTGCACAGCGTGCAGCGTCAGGTCATAGCGCGGCGCCGGCACCAGCAAAGAAAACTGAGAAGGGTGAGTGCTGGAAGCGCTTGCTGTGCTTCCTCCCCGCTCCCAGCACCTAATGTATACTAGTGAGCGCTTCCATAATGGAAGCACTCACTAGTATTCGCTTTATAAGACGCATGGCCATTTCCCCCCCCCACTTTTAGGGGGTGGACAGTGCGTCTTATAAAGCAAAAAATACGGTAATGTGTTCTTTAACTTTTTTTCTTTTTCTTTCGTTAATCCTTTCCTTTTAGGAGCCATAACTTTGTTTTATTTCTCTTTCACGTACCCATGAGGGCTTGTTTTTTTGTTTTTTTTTGCAGGACAAGTTGTACTTTTTAATGGCACTACTTAATATTTCATATGGTGCAGTGGGAAGCTAGAAAAAATTCTAAATTAAATGAAATTGGAAACAAAATGCAATTCTTTGTTTTATGGGTTTCATTTTTGTATTGGTCCCTATGCGGCAAAACTAAAATGCTGACTTCATTCTCTAGGTCAGTACGATTACAGCAATACCAAATTTTTATAGTTTTTATATTTTAATACATAAAAAAAAAGAAAGGAAGCTTTGAATAGTAAATAAGAAATAGTTTGGGTATTTTCAGGCGTAGCTACACCAATGATCTTTATTTGTTTGTTTATTTGTAGATTGGGGAAAGTGGGGTGATTTTAATTTTACATTCTTTTAAATTTTTAACCTGTGATTACTAGATCGCTTAAACCACTGTGCTCCTATGCAACTTTGTAATAGGCAGAGCTTGATAGGAACTTGACAGGGCTCTGAACTGTCGGAAGACCCCAGGCTGCCGAAGCAACTGTACTTCTTCTTCAGTCTTGTTGTTGGGGAGCGCCCCACTCCTGGTAAATAACCGTCCAGATGCTGTGGCCACAAAGTACGGAGTTGTCTCCGATTGTGGACTCTGCTGCTGGGTGTCTGCTGTGTAAAACGGTAGAAACCCCTGGCTATGGTACCCATTCAAATCCCGCGCAGACGCCATCTTTAAAGACCCAACATTCACTGTACATTTATAGTGGATGTTGAGAAGGGGTTAAAGCAGGCTTCCATCGAAAGCACAAACTTTGGTGTGCTCTTATACTCTCGTGTATAGTACCTTTTGTGGTGCTTTTTCCTTCCAAGCTTACCCATCTGTGCTACAAAAACCTACAAATTCAATAAAAAGAAGTGAATTTTGTCTGCCATGTTACAGATATACTTAAAAATATACATGCAAAACACAGATTTAATTCCTCAAGCCAGTGTTAAAAGCTGAGAACTTCCAATATCCTCCAGTCAGGAACATATCGTAGCCCCCGCATGCACCACGTCATGGTGTCTCAGCAAGCATGGGGTCCTACCACTAACCTGACCGTGGTGTATGAACAAGGTCTGAACAGTGCTAAAAACCAACTCACAGCCAGACTCTCACATGCCTCCATAGTGTACAGAAATACATTGATTTACAAAATTGTTTATACCCAAATGCTACTATACAATTTATACAATGTATTGTAATACATTTATACAATGTCCACAAAATGCTGCCATTTGGCACCAAAATTATACTTGCATACAGTAAATATTACTACCCAATAGTGCCTACATAACACCAAATACTGCCATTCAAACTCCTGTCTTTAAAAGATTATGGTAAAGTCTTAGAAGGTCTAGGGTTTTGGAGCAGCAATAAAGGAGTGAACATTTGCATCCTTCACTCAAGGTGTTCCTGGGGGTCCAGTTTTTAGAAATAATCTTTTTTATTGGTTTTTCAATTAAAAACGTGGTAAGCATGGATTCCAACAATATGATGTATAAGACAATAACATAAGGAATCAAGTAGTACAATCTGTTATTCTTGGACTGAAAGGACCGCAGGCGTCCAGCGCTCCTCTAACAGTTTAGATTCACAGAAGCAGAAGAGGACATCAGCTGCTGAAGTCACACAATTTAAAATTACTACAGTAACAAGAGGACACTCAGGAAGGACAGCAGCTAGAATGATGCAGGTTGTATGCGTCATGGGGTGAAATGTGTGTTTAACAACCATGGGGCCCATGTGCTATCTCTAATTGCAGGGTTCATCACAGTATCCGGTAGAAATGTCTCATATCTGTAGGAAGTATTTAAAGGGAACCTGTCACCGGGATTTTGTGTATAGAGCTGAGGATATGGGTTGCTAGATGACCGCTAGCACATCCGCAATACCTAGTCCCCATAGCTCTGTGTGCTTTTATTGTGTAAAAAAAAAAAACGATTTGATACATCTGCAAATTAACCTGAGAGGAGTCCTGTCCCTGAGATGAATAAGATGGCCAATGCAAGAGAAGGGGTAATTTGTACACCAGTAACTAGAATGTTTGCTGCCAGAAATTGGCTAGCTTTGGACACGACCATAAGATAGGGTATAATACATAGTAACATAGTAACATAAGGCCGAAAAAAGACATTTGTCCATCCAGTTCGGCCTGTTATCCCGCAAGTTGATCCAGAGGAAGACCCCTCTCTAGTAGCTATAGCCTGTAATATTATTAAGCTCCAGAAATACGTCCATGGCCCTCTTGAATTCCTTTATTGTACTCACCATCACCACCTCCTCAGGCAGAGAGTTCCAGAGTCTCACTGCTCTTACCGTAAAGAATCCTTTTCTATGTTTGTGTACAAACCTTCTTTCCTCTAGACGCAGAGGATGTCCCCTCGTCACAGTCACAGTCCTGGGGATAAATAGCTGATGGGATAGATCTCTGTACTGACCCTTGATATATTTATACATATTAATTAGATCTCCCCTCAGTCGTCTTTTTTCTAAAGTGAATAACTCTAATTTTGATAATCTTTCAGGGTACTGTAGTTGCCCCATTCCAGTTATTACTTTAGTTGCCCTCCTCTGGACCTTCTCCAGCTCTGCTATGTCTGCCTTGTTTACAGGAGCCCAGAACTGTACACAGTACTCCATGTGTGGTCTGACTAGCGATTTGTAAAGTGGTAGGACTATGTTCTTATCACGGGAATCTATGCCCCTTCTGATGCAACCCATTATCTTGTTGGCCTTGGCAGCAGCTGCCTGATACTGGTTTTTGCAGCTTAGTTTGCTGTTTATTAAAATTCCTAGATCCTTTTCCATGTCAGTGTTACCGAGTGTTTTACCATTTAGTATGTACGGTTGACTTGCATTTTTCCTTCCCATGTGCATAACTTTACATTTATCAGTGTTAAACCCCATCTGCCACTTATCTGCCCAAGCCTCCAGTCTATCCAGATCCCTCTGTAGTAGTATACTGTCCTCATCAGTGTAAATTACTTTACACAGTTTAGTGTCATCTGCGAAAATTGATACTTTACTATGCAAGCCTTCTACAAGATCATTAATAAATATATTGAAGAGAATAGGGCCCAATACTGACCCCTGATGTACCCCACTAGTGACAGTGACCCAATCTGAGTGTGTACCGTTAATAACCACCCTCTGTTTTCTATCACTGAGCCAGTTACTTACCCACTTACAGACGTTTTCTCCCAGTCCGAGCATTCTCATTTTATATACTAACCTTTTATGTGGTACAGTGTCAAATGCTTTGGAGAAGTCCAGATATACGACATCCATTGATTCGCCGCTGTCAAGTCTAGAACTTACCTCCTCATAGAAACTGATTAAATTAGTCTGACATGACCGATCCCTCACGAAGCCATGCTGATATGGCGTTATTTGCTTATTTCTGTTGAGATGCTCTAATATAGCATCTCTCAGAAAACCTTCAAACAGTTTACCCACAACAGATGTTAAACTTACCGGCCTATAGTTTCCAGGGTCTGTTTTTGGCCCCTTTTTGAATATTGGCACCACATATGCCATGCGCCAATCCTGTGGGACATTCCCTGTCAGTATAGAGTCTGCAAATATCAGAAATAAGGGTCTGGCTATGACATTACGTAATTCCTTTAGGATACGGGGGTGTATGTCATCCGGTCCTGGCGATTTGTCTATTTTAATCTTTTTAAGTCGCTGATGTACTTCTTCCTGGGTCAGACAGGAAGTCAACGGAACATGGGATTCCCAACCAGTCTCGCAAGCTGGTACTTGCCAAGCCTTAAGCTGCTTATCTCCTGCGATCTGACGAGTGCAGGTACATTCAGCTTAGAATAACCATTGACATGAATGGTTTTTCCACAGTGCCTCTAACGACATGCAGGTGTACCTAGAAATATGGTACTCAATCTGAGAGGGGTAAAGTACCACCTGAGGAAGGACTTTATCCCACCTTTATATAGGGTGGTGCACTTAAAAGTGGATGCTATAAAGCTTGCCAGCCTGGCCCACTCCTCCGAGAACGTAGTGTTCAGTTCTTTTTCCCAATTATACATTGGAGATGATTTAATAAACTAAGATTTGTCACCTATTAAGTCATATATGTAATGAGTGGTGTGGTTTTTAAACAGAGAAGGAGTTTGGAACAATCTGATGATGTCAGACTGAGTTTTGGGAGGAGATTGGAGGAGGGAGCCTAGGCAATGGTGAACCCTTAGGTATGAAAGGAATTCTGATTGAGGCAGGTTTCTAGTCCTTTGGTTCAGGAGCTATTATAAACATGAGAGGGGATAGTGGGCAGCCTCGACGGGACCCGTTGGTGATGTGGAAGGCATCTGAAAGGACCCCATTGACAAATACCTTAACTGTAGGGTCAGAGTATAACCCTTGCACTGCTTTAACAATGGGGCCGGTAAAAACTATTGTTACAAGTACAGAAAAGGCAAATGACCAGTGGAAGTGATCAAACGCCTTTTCTGCATCCAGTGTGGTTGCTACCAGGGGTTGTTTTTAATCTCTGCTACAATTAAAAAGGTTAAACAGCCTCCTTGTGTTATTTGATGCCTGTCTACCCTTGACAAATCCAGTTTGGTCCTCTTTCACTAATTGGGGGAGGATAGGGGCTAATCTGTTGGCTATTAACAAATATTTTAACGTCCGAATTAAGGAGGGAGATGGGTCTGAAGTTTTGTGGGGAGTCCGCGGGTTTACCTGGTTTAGGAAGAGTGATGATCAGGGCCATCAACATGTCTGGAGGTAATGCGACGCATGATGTGTGGAAACATGGATGATAGGTGAGGGGTAAGAGAGGTTCGAAAGTGTTTGTATTATTCGTTTGATAATCCATCAGGGCCTGGGGACTTGCCCACTGGGGGGAGGTTTGCAGTTTTTTGAGTTCTAGCTCCAAAATGGGAGCGTTCAGGGAATTTAGTTGGGATGGGGTCAGTTTCGGCAACTGGGCTTTGGCTAGAAAGTCTTGTACTAAGCCCTCGTAATTTTTTGGAAGATCAGTGCCATCTCTGAGATTGTACAGGTCTTTGTAGTATAGGCGGAATTAGTCTGCAATGTCTCGGGTCCAGAAGTTTAGCTTTTGACAGTGGGTGGAGTAAGAAAGGGATTTTTGCTTTGGACTGTTGTTTGAGTTTACGAGCTAACAATTTGCCCGCTTTGTTCCCTTGAGCATAATACTTTGTTGAAATCTCTGTTGAGGATATTCCTCAATTTGTCCCTTTCAGACTGAAGTATAGCAGAGGTCTCTGCTGAGGGCCGCTGTTTGTTACTTTTTTCCAATTGTGAGATTTTACCTAGGGTCAATGTAATCTATTTTTCTCATCTTTTCTTTTCCGTATGGCTTAATTTGATAAGGAGACCTCTGTTGAAGACCTTATGGGCTTGCCAGACTGTTAATGAGTTATCTACGGAGCACACATTAAATTGGAAAAATTCCTGTATGACATGTGAAATCTTGGGTTTGGATTGAGAATGGGTAAACAGGTACGAGTTGTTTCGCCAAATCGGGGCAGGGTGGGCCTGATATTTTTCTGCCAATGACGGTGTAATGTAGGCGTGATCAGACCACTGGATTAGGCCAATGGCTGATTCTGTGGTGTGAAAGAGGGTTGTGTGGTCTACAAGGAACATGTCTATTCGAGAGTAGGAAGAGTGTATGGGGGAGAAAAGGGTGTAGTCCCTCTCTTGGCTATGCTGTGCCCCCCAGACGTCAACCAGGCCTTCGGATAAGATAAAGGATGCTAAGCCTGTGAGAGGGTGCCTGGAGGGGTTGGTAAAGTCAAGAGAGGGATCTGAGATGGAGTTAAAATCTCCACATAGGATAAGCTTACCCTGTTTCACCTTGTGGATTTTTCTCATTACCTTGTGAAAGAAGGATATTTGGCGTTGATTGGATGCATATATATTCACAAGCGTGTAGACAGCATTGTTCACTGTACATACCAGAATCACAAACCTGCCTCTTTGGTCAGCGATCTAAAAAATTGGAGAAAAGGAGGCAGAGTTTTTAACAGATATGAAGACCCCTTTAGATTTCTTCACATTATGCGAGAGGATTATAACAGGGAAGAGACAGTGTCTAATACGGCAGGCATCTGTCTGCAAGAGGTGAGATCGCTGCACACAGAGTATATCTGTGCCAGTGGACAGCACATTTTATGCGGATCGGAAACAGTAATTTATTAATCACCAAACACATGAGCAAAATGGGCTGGGCGTAGCATTTCTATAGATCCGCAAAATACGGATGAAATATGGATGTGTTCCGTATTTTTTCCGGACCCGTTGACTTGAATGGGGCCTCGGACCGTGATTTGCGGACAATAATAGGACATGCACTACCTATTTTGCAGAACGGCCATGCGGACAAACGGAAACGGAATGCACACAGAGTAACTTCCTTATTTTCTACACCCCCGTTGAAGTGAATGGTTTTGCATACTGTCCTCAAAAAAAAAAAAAAAAAAAGAACGGAAGCGGAAAGAAAATATGTTTGTGTGCATGAGCCCTAAAGAAGATTGTCAAAGGATGCCCTAAGGTGGTCGTGTGTTCCTGGACCTGCTGGTCAGTCTATGAAAGGGCTTTGGAAGGGTCTCCAGTAAATGATTAAAAGAAGGACTTCCTCACCGGTCTGTCTGTGGTTTGTTGGTGAATCGCGGTTTTCCCGGTTCGAGCACCGCAATAGGGATTTGCCAAGTCTTCAGCAAAGTGCGAACTCTGTGGGTATGCCCACCATTAGAGATGATTAGTTTGAGCGGGTGTCCCCTTTTGTAGGCAATATTGCAGTTGCGTAGAGATGTTGTGATGGGCAGTAAGGAGCGACGTTGCTGCAATGTTGCCGCGGAGAGGTCTGTATAAAGACGTAGTTAATGGAAAAGAGGCGAACAGCATGCCCAATTTTCTGGCTGCTGCCATCACCACTTCTTTGGTGGTAAAGAAATGAATACAGGCCAGGGTGTCCCTTGGGATTTCAGGATCCATGTGTTTCGGTTTCGAGACCCTATGTGCCCTGTCTATTGATAGATATTGAGAAGACAAGTGAGGGAGCAGAGCTAGGAACATTTTTTGTATAAATGGGGTTAGCACAGAGCCCGAGATTTCCTCTGGGATGCCTCGGAATGTAATATTATTTCTACGTGAGTGGTCTTCGAGGTCTGCCATTTTCAATTTTAGAGCTTCCCCCTTATCTGCCATGTTGTTATGGGCGTCTATGACTGCATTTTGGGATGACGCAGTTTTGGGTCACACGGTCCTCTACCTCCTGTATTTTAGTGGATATGGGAGCCAGTAAAGTGGCTAAGTCCTTGTGCATGGAAGCTTTCAGGGCTTGGAGCATCAGCTTCAGAGTTTCCTCGGACACTGGTTTTCCAGAGGTGAGGAATAAGGTAAGAGAGTCCTTACCAGGGGACTCACGGTTAGACGACAAGAGAGAGTTGCCAACCTGAATGTCAGAAGAGGTTTCCAGGCATTTTCTCCCCTTGTGTGCTGTTGTAGGAAAAGGTGTGCATTGCCAGCGCCATCTTGAAAAGGCCCGTGACCCGATTCTGCCTCTCTGATGTCTTCTGGGATCGAAGGTAGGCATGAGATTCTGGGCGGGAGGTGTTTGAGAAATCCGGAGGAGGTGAGGGAGGGTCAGCGCTGAGGACTTGTGCAGGGGTCCGCGCTCGGACTGGAGAGGTGGAAGCGACAGAGTCAGGGCTGGTGGCGCCATCTTGGATCTTTCTCAAAGTATTTCTCCAGGTTTTCGCTGGTGAGTCTTGGAAGTTGCCTCTTGGATTTACCCATGTTAATGGTGACCCGTTCGGGTTGTTTCTGGTCCCGAATGGATGGCAGGGATGGAGGAAATGCTGTAAATAGTCGCTAAGGTGCAGGAGCAGTGCACTCACGCAGCCATCGCTCTCGGCGTCCAAGCCACGCCCTGAGGGTCCAGTTTTTAGAGCTCCCAAGAAAAGAGGCATCCAGCCCACCTTCCACTTTAGGTTGGCCTGTGGTAAACCTTCTATTAATGTCCCCTCCCCCTATAGTATATCATGTAATAACCTGAGAATACACTCATACAGTACACAGATAACATTGGCAGTGTTATTTTGACACTTGGACACTCAAACAACTTATCCAACCCCTATAATAACCCCCAAAATGCCTGGGTCCTCTTACAGGTTATCCTTGCCTTTCTCTCCGACACCCGCTTTGCTTCTGATGCTCGCACGGCAGCCGCTGCATCTCACTGTTGCGTGGATCAAAACAACCAGTGACAGGGGGCAGCCAATAGCAGGCCCTGACAGGAACTAGCCTCGTTCCCGTTGCAGCCTGCTATTGGCTGCCCCCCACCCCATTGCCGGATGTTTTGATCCCTGTGATAAGGGGATGCAGCAGCGGCCGCGTGGGCATCAGAAGCGACGCGGGTGCCGGGGACCGAGGTAAGTATAACCTGTGTGAGGAGACTGGGCATTTTGGGGGCCATTATAGGGGTTGGATAAGTAACCCTATCCAGTCAATAAACTAGGGAATCATGTTATTATTATTATTTATTATTAAAGCGCCATTCATTCCCTAGCGCTGTAAATATGAGAAGAGGTATACATACATAATACAGACAATGGCACTAATCATAAACAAGACTCGTTACAAACTGGTACAGAAGGAGAGAGGGCCCTGCCCGTGAGGGCTTACAATCTACATGGTATGGGAGAAGGACACAGTAGGTGCGGGTGAAGTTGGTCATGGCGGTATAGAGCAGGGGTCACTGGTTGTAGGCTTGTCTGAAGAGGTGGATTTTCAGGATTCTTTTGAAGGATTCCACTGTAAGTGAGAGTCTGATATGTTGGGGTAGCGAGTTCCAGAGTATGGGGGATGCACGGGAGAAATCTTGGAGTCGATTGTGGGAAGAGGTGATAAGAGGAGAGGAGAGAAGGAGGTCTTGTGAGGATCGGAGAGTGCGTGTGGGGGTGTATCGGGAAAGTAGCTCAGAGATGTAGGGAGATGTACATGTTGCCTTTTTTTTATAGGTTTTGGATATCAAGTGTGGTATTGGGGTGCATCTCTTCATTCCCAGCCATTAGAGCCAGGAGAACCTTATTCAGTATTGATACTTGATGCTCAAGCCGTACAGGTCTCATACTTATAAAGCTTTCCATACACATGAAAAAACCTGTAGCCTAACATGCATTGTAGACAAGATCAGCTGACTATCTTATGTATGAGGCCCGACTGATTGTCGCCTGAAGTCAGATCTTTGGCTTATTCCCCAATCTAAGCATATATGTATCTTTGTGTATTTGCAGCACAATACTCATTGTGCTGGTATCTGATTAGATGTTCTGTTGATTCTATTCTTTTCAGGGGCATCGAGTGGACCAGTCTCTCAAGCTTCCTGTCTTTTGCCACCTCCACTCCAAACAACTCGGGTCTGGCGAGAAATGAGCTGCAGCTGGTAGATCTTCTTACTGGTGAGTCCGGACGTAAGCATAGTGGTCTATACTAGTTATCTATCAGTACATCTCACTTGTGGATCCCATGAGTGTGTTGTATGTGTCTGATGCCTTTAAATAGATCTTATTGATCAATGCCTTTTTTATATAGAACAGGGATCATCAACCTCCGGCACTCTAGCTGTTCTGAGACTACAACTCCCAGAATCCTCCTTTGACTTCTATGGGAGTAAAAAAAAAAAAAAAAAAAGTGTGCATGCTGGGAGTTGTAGTTTCACAGCAGCTGGCGTGCCAAAGGTTGCTGATCCCTGATAAGAAGGCAATGATGAGCTAATTTCAACAATTCTTTGTCTTTATATATTGCAACTTTGGGACATACTGGCTAATTTTCCCATAGGCAATAAAGGGGATCCCAAAACTTTGATATTGACAGCCTATTGTTATGATAGGTTGTCAGTATCAGATCAGTGGTAGGCTACGGCTCTCTAATGAGCATCACATCCCCTGTATTGTTTGCCCAGCGGCATACATTTTGTGCTTGCAGGTATTGCATCTCAGTCTCTTTTACCTGAATGGTACAGAACTACAGAGCGTCCACATGAGTGAGCTGATTGATATGGGTGCCAGGAGATGCAAGTTCTCATAAAAGGCTATCAATGTGAAAGCTGTGGAAAACCTCTTTAATGAATGCTAAGGGCTCCTTTACACAGGTCGATGCACAGGCAATTATCGGGAATGAACTGTTCATTCCCTTTACTTGTCTGATGGTTGATTTCATCCCCTGATTACTGCTGTGATCTCTCTTCCCCTTACAGATCCAT
This sequence comes from Bufo gargarizans, assembly GCF_014858855.1. Lineage (NCBI taxonomy): Eukaryota > Metazoa > Chordata > Amphibia > Anura > Bufonidae > Bufo > Bufo gargarizans. Next base: position 289,909,228 of record NC_058085.1, on the reverse strand, counting down.
TGTTTGCTGGCAGCAGATCCCTGTTTACACAGGACAATGTGCTGCCAGCAAACTGATTTTAGGCGGCACATAAAAGATGCGTTTAGCAATGTGATAATCAGCACACTACATGGAGCAGTTATCAGGAATGAGCAATAATATGAAGACTTGCTACAGATACTGGCTTAGATACTGTGCAAAAGGTCCTAAAAGGGGTTGTGTGACAACAAATAGCATTTATTATGTAAAGAATGTGAATACAAGGCACTTACTAATGTATTGTGATTGTCCATATTGTCTCCTTTGCTGGCTGGATTCACTTTTCCATCACACTATACACTGCTTGTTTCCATGGTTACGACCACCCTCTAATCCAGCAGCGGTGGCCATGCTTTCACACTTTAGAAAAAAAGCACTAGCCTACGTGAGCTCCCACAGTCCCAGCCACTAGAGAGGCCGGCCCTTTTTCTTATAGTGTGCAAGCAACTGCCACCACTGATGGATTACAGGATTACCATGGAAACCAGCAGTGTATAATGTGATGGAAAAGTGAATCCAGCCAGCAAACCGGCAATATGGACAAACATTAGTAAATGCCTTCTATTAACTTTCTCTTCCTGATAAATGCCACTTGCTGATGTAACACAACCCCTTTAAGTCAGGCAATCTATGCCAGATTCTCCACAGGTCTGTAAATGTAAGGGGCTTCACCAGTCCGGACCCACTGTTGTATAAGAACGTGTGTTTGATGTGTTGCAATGCCACACTCAGCGGCGGGTGTCAGAAAGAAGCTGAGAAAGCTAGGAATGAAAACACCTCCTCTAGTCATTCCAATAAAGGACACAGCCTGTGGGAAAACGGCTATAAAAATGTAGTATAAAAAAAAACGGTGCACCCCAAGGCACAGAGCTACAAGAAGTTCTAGAGGAATAACTGGAAATATGTTTTAATTGCTTTGTGTCGTCAGCTGTTTTTGCAACATTTTTTTTTTTTTAAGTGTTTTTCACAAGAAATGTTTCCAGCCTACTGAACAACATTTGGTGCCTGTCAAAATCTGAATAATAGATTTTCTATCGTGAAGCTACATATTTATCCTGCTGCACAGTCCATTAGGCTAGAAGCATATATAAAATGTGTGTATGGTCAGGTGATTTCTGCTGCGCTGACCGAGAGCGGGATTTGGTACATACATCTGACAGCTATGTCAGGACGCTTGCTGCGGTCGGGAACTGCGTCCCCCCCCCCTCCCCTCCGTAGCATCCACCAATCGTAGCACATGATGCAGCACCTGCACTTGCCCCATAGACAGTGCCCCATACATAATATCGTCGGCATATGCTCCTCCCTGATGCTAGTCATAGATTCATCACGTGATTGCTGTCATGGACACATCACGTGGCCGCCCCATAGTGCGATCCTGTGCGCGCTCCTCACATGTCATTCTGAGGTGTGGCATGTGATCGAGACGCCACCCACAAACCTAACGATAGGCTGACAACCAACTGGAAGGAGGTTACCGTATCCTAGAGACTCCCCACGCTTTCCCGCCCCCAACCCCTCCCCTCTTCCGCCCCCTATTGCCCTTGCACATCGCGCTCAGAGTGCATAAATAGAACAGTGGCAAATGATGTGTTTGTATATAGAAGTTTTATTGTCCTGATGAAGGGGGCCGTTCGCCCCTGAAACGCGTTGACAGCACTTTGAGTAAAGATTACCTTCCTCGGTACCATCCTGGTCCTGAGTCTTTCTGCATCAGCGCCGTTTGGAAAGGTCTGAAGGTCTGAATTCACTCTCATCCGCATCCTTCTTCATTCCACAAACCGTTACCAACGGAAAAGGGCATAGACCTTGGCATCCGGGCATGACTCCTAGGAGAGAGACAGTAAGGCTAGGGCTACACAGTGACACTGGTCGCGGATAGGTACGCTTGCTAGCGGTGATCCCATAGAGATCAATGGGATCACCACACCCATCGCAAGAAATCCAGGCGCGGCAAACCTGGCTTCGATGGCTGTCGCACGAGCGGCATCGATGTGTAGCCCTAGCCTAGGAGTCCTGAAAACAGACAGTGATTGACAGCTTACCTGTATCAGTGTTAACTGTTCATAGAGAAGGCTTTTAATGACACTGTGTGGGCTGAGTAGTCAGGACTCTCACTGTCTCTCCAAGGAGTCCTCTCAGGATTTAATTTGCTTTTTACTCTGAAATCCTGCTTCAAACCATATAAACCTATATATCACAGAGCTCAGCTTCTCTCCCTTTATTTATATGGCAGCAGAAATTGCCGGAATCAATAAAGCTGTAAATGAATGGCTAAGGTGCGCAGAATAGGCATCCATTTCCATTTTGTACTGACACACAGCTAAGCAGGAGATTCTTTCTATAGTGAGAAGTCTAGGAGGGAGGAGTGGAAGAGCCTTGTAAGTGAGGAAAGGAGCACTTTTCTCTGATAATATATATTGCAAACATTTAATATTTGCCTAAACTGTTTATTTCTGCAAAGTTTGCTTAAAGTACAGTGACCATTTAGGCCGCATTCACAAATTTCACATCCACTTTTCATTCTGTGTGGAAATTGACCTGTCGTGTGGAGTTTCAAATCCACAGTCAATACTTTGTGCGGATTTCACCCTTTTCAATGTTAGGGTGAGATCTGTGGTGAAGCCACATCAAATCTGGAACCAAAACCAAAAGTAACAAAGATGGTGTTTGGTGTGGAAACGTACAGAAATCCACACAATAATTTATGTGGAATTTCTGCACGACTTCCCATACCCGTTTGCAGGGAGCCTTAATGCTCATGCTAATTCAAAACTGGAAAATGAGACCGTGACTGCTGGACGTCTTCTGTTATCTGCTGGCAGAGCAAAGAACTGAACATGTCGAATTCCAGTGCTTGTTCCTTCCAACATCTGCCATAGGGGGCGTCTTTGTACACAGATTGTCAGCTGATGACACCATTCAAAAATAGTTATCTACTATGTATGGGCAGCTTAAAGTGCCTCTCTAACTTTTATCTTCCTGTTGCTTTTACTTCCAAAATTGAGTGCTGATTTATTTTCGCTCTACTTTTATAGCAGTCAGAACTGTCAAAAAGACGTAAGTTTAAAGAGTAACACACTGACCGCCAGCAGCTGCCACTAGATGGAGTTCAATGTACAGTGCTGGCTCGTAAGCTCCCTCTAGTGGTGACTTATTATATGGTTATTTTCTCATGCAGAGAATTTGGAAGTCCAGAAAAACAAAGCTCCATCCACTATAAAAGGGATATTATGGAATTATTTAGCTGATATTTAAGGGTGGACATGCAATTTAAGGGCATCTGGTAGCAGGCCAAGACAAACCAGACTACATCAATTGTGCACACTCTACACTTAGCTCCTGAGTAGCCAAGTGGGACCGCATAGCCACATCTGTGGCATCTTACAAATAAAAATCTGTGGACGTGGCCACATGGTCCTACTAGATTGGTACACACTTTTGTTTTGGAATGCCCACCAGCTTGCTTTTGTTACAGCATTCAAAAGATCTGTTATGTAGCAGAGGTCTATGACGGTGGCAGATTCCTTTTAACAGTTATTGTATTGTCACATGTCAAGAGCGACTGTCATTTCTTTTAATAATAAAAACGGCATAATGTGTACATGCTGGGATCTCAGTGGAAACGTGAAATGTAGACCTCATTAGGAGAGCTCTGAAGTCTGGTGACTGCTCCACTAAGTAAATCTTTTCTTTTGTCTCCAGTATTTTAAGCACTGTGGCTTCACGCTGCTCTTGGCAGCAGACTCAGCTTTCACAATGTGAATAATTTAGCGCAGAGGTGATCTGTGAGGCCACTCGTTTCATAGCACAGAAATCGGAGAATGTCAGACTGTACTCCTCGAGGCGCTGAAATGAAGTAACTGTTGCCGAATACCTGGGCTAAGGGTTTACTGGCCAGTAACAAGGCGTTTATTAGCAGGGTGCTGAGATATTCATCATGTCTTTTCAATACTTATAAAAAGTATTCTCTCTTCCTTTGATTTTTTTTTTTCATATTTAAACCCCTTGATTAATGTTAAAATGAAAACCCAACGTCATATAGGACATGGCAGTTTCTTTTTAACAAAGGTAGAACCAGCCCCGTATCTCACCATTCATTGCTCCAGTTGTTCTGCTAGATTTATTTAGCACTGGCAGCTATGGGGCATGTCCTTTCTGCTACAACTGGGGGCAGTCAAAGGTTGGAACCGAGCATGCGCTTCCGGCTTAGTGAGCGGGACAAAGAAATTAGAAATAGAGCAAGCAGCAGGTGGCGCTATACAGATAGATTTCAGTAAATATAGTGGCTCAGTGGCTATACAAAATTTTTGATTTCATGCAATTACTAACATATTTAGATCCAGTTGCTGTTTTGAAAACTAGAATATTTTTTGTGGGACAACCCCTTTAATTTTCGCATCTAGGACACATTGAAATTATTACTGGCACAGCTGAATGCACCTTTGGCCTTCAGCTCTTCCATCTGAACCATTGATACACATGGATGCTCAGACGAGCATGCATGTGTTCACCATGGAAATGGGGAGTAAACCGTTGCTAGTCAGGAGGGGGGAGAGTCAGGGTACCCTCATGCACATTAGATGAACAGCCGATCCTGATGAAATTGGTAGGTTCGCCGACATTCATCTAATGTGTGTGGTCAAATGGAGATCTCACCTGTGATCAAAAACAATAGCCCTCGGAGCAACTTCATTGACGGAAAATCCCCTGCAAACTATAGTGCAATGCAAGTAAGTGCAGTTTTCAGTATCGGGTTACACATCGTGTTAAAAGCAGTGCGGATTTCCAGGTTTGCTGTATTCTGCTGCAGAAAAGGGACAGGCTTTTTGCAGCCAATATCCCCCTTGCCATCACCAATTGTGAAGTCCACGGTCACAATGTACTCTAGTCTAGTGCAGATTCTTTGTGTAAATATATGTCTGATCGGATGGGAGTGCAAACAGAGACGCTGTCAGCGCTGTGGGTATTAAAGCAGTTGACCATGATTTTTTTTATTGATGACCTATCCTGAAGATAGGTCATCAATATCAGATCGGTAGGGGTCCGGCACCCCCGCTGATCAGCTGGTTCAAGAGAAGGCACGTGCAGTGCCAGCGCAGCCTTCTCTTCATTCTTTACCTGCTCACATTCGGCAGCGCAACAGTGAGCCGGTGTAATTATAAAAAGCCATCCCATTCACTACTGTATATGTTTCTGTATGTCCGTTCTGCAAAAAAAATAGATTATTATTATTATTATTGTCCGCATTACGGACAAGGATAGAGCTGTTCGATTAGGGGCTAGCTGTTCCTTTCCGCAGAATACGGAATACACACGAACGTCATATGTATTTATTGTGGATCCGTTTTTTGGGACCGTAAAATGCATACGGTCGTGTGCATGAGCCCTACGTCATTCTTTATGGATTCACTCCTGTGTTTGGCTGAAAAACTCTGCATCTAAAACTGTACCGAGAACTGCATGTGTGATCCCAGCCTTACTGCAGATGAGCGTATTCTTGAATGTGATAGCTCAGATTATTCCAAATGAACCTTTCCCATGACCATACAAACATTCCTATGTAGACTATTTCTTGGCTTCTTTTTACTTTTTTCCAGGCAGAATTATGGCTTTCAGAGGAGAGAGGGGCAATGATGAACAACCCATGGAAATGATTAAAGTGTCTCATCTCAAGTAAGCGCTCCCGTACTGCTGCACTTCTGCAGAGATGATATGTGGAAGAATAAAGATCCCAGTAATCTTTTGCTCCTCCCGAGTCATTTCCTGTTGTGCATGGCAGATGTCTGGCCTTTCTGTCATAGATATATGCATACTATAGCTGCAGTGCTGAAATCTCTGCTCCTACATCATGAAGAGATGATTATGCCAACCTGACATCTGTCCTTGTGTATTCCAGGCAGTATCTGGTTGTGGTGTTTAAAGACAAGCCAATGGAATTGTGGGATATCAGGACGTGTACCCTGCTGCGGGAAATGTCCAAGGTCTTCCCTACTGTAACAGCCTTGGTACGTTCTGTTAATTGCTGGCGGCATTATTTTTACTTTACCTAGGGGTGATTTGTTCTAATTGAGTCATTAGATGTTGCTTAGCCACAAGGTCTCATAGAGGCCATTATATAATGCATGCATGTTCCAAACTTCTACTCTCTGCCCTGCGGTAATTAAACTAAACTGAACTTCTGCAAAAAGTAGATAAATAATGCTTGCTAGATATACCTTGTCAACAAAAAAATGCCATAGGCATACATGTCGTCAGATATTCAGGTAATGCCACAATCTGGACACTTGTGAAGTATATTTCTGTAATCCTTAGGGTACGACCACACGGCACAGTCATGGTGTGGTTAGGAATTGTAGCATCTTTTTTTCCCAATAGAAGTCAAAGGGGAAATTGGTTTCTGAGGCAGACCTGGCCAAGTTGTGATGGCTGCACCTGTTTTACGTGCAGACTACTACATAGAAAACATGCCCAACCGGCTGCTGACTGCATTAGTTATAGAGTTGGTCAGCTGCTTGCGGTATATATGTTTAGCATACACTCCTCACAAAAAGTTAGGGTTATTTGGCTTGTGGGTAAAATTTCAGGAGGAACCGAAAATGCACTGTAACCTTTACAGGTGAACGTAATGTGACCTTCTAAAACGTCATTGTTTCAGTACTTTTTGCACAACTTGCTGGTGTTTGATCCATGAATCACCCAATACATTTCTTGGTTCAATTAGAATTGGTATTTAAACAGTCCTCCTCATCATGCTGTTCACATTTTGACATCAAAAGACCAAAACAACACCTAACAATTCATCAACAGTACCTCGCCATTGCGAGGCTTCAAGTAGGATGTTCTCGGGCGGAAGTGGCCACTGAGCTTAGAGTTGCAGGTTGGAACTGAGATACAGAGAGACTGGAAGAGTCACAGAAAGGCATAGAAGTGGATGTCCTTTGGCCACATCCCACACTGATGACCGCTTCATTGTGAACAGTGCCTTGCGGAACCAGATGATGAATACCGCACAACTCCAGGCACATTTAGGGAGGTGAGAGGCACCCAAGTGTTATGTCAGACCATTCAAAATGGTTTACATCACCATGGTCTGCGTGCTAGGTGACCTGCAAGGGTACCTTACCACACCACCAGGCACAGACATCATCCTCTTGCATGGGCCAGGTAGCATCTAAGCTGGACGAGGGACTAGTGGACCTCAGTGCTGTTCACTGATGAAAGTCCTTTCACGCTGAGCAGAAATGATGGCTGCCAACGATGTTGGGGATGTCAAGGAGAGCACTATGCATCAGCCACTGTTGTCACCAGACGAGCCTTTGGTGGTGGTAATGTTACAGTGTGGCAGGTGTGTCTAGTCAATACAGAACTGCCCTACACATTGTCAGTGGTACAGTGACAAGCTCATACTACTTGAATAATGTAATTAATCCAGTCATTGTGTCTCTGCATTAACAACACAGGCCTAACTTTATCTTCATGGAGGACAATGCGCCAGATCATTAAGGTCACATCATTAGGGAACGGCTGCTGGAGACTGGGGTACCTCAAATGGAGTGGCCTGCACTTTCTCCAGACCTGAATCCCATTGAAAACCTATGGGATCAGCTGAGTCACCATGTAGAGGCTCGTAAGTCTGTACCCCAGAACCTCAATGACCTGAGGGCCGTGCTTCAAGAAGAGTGGGATGCCATGCCTCAGCAGACAATAAGTTGACTTGTGAACAGCATAATATGTCGTTGTCAAGCTGTAATTGATGCTCAAGGCCACATGACAAGTTATTGAGACATTGACATTTTTGTAGGGGTATACCCACTATTGATGTTAGCTTTTGTTTCAAAAGCTGTAACAGGGCCCTCCATCCGTCATGTGTAATACTGGTATTTTCCTACGTTGCAGAAACGCCTTTGGTCCTCCTTTAGCATCAGAGCCTTATTTAGGTGTTCACTCCTTTGAGTGTAATTTAGGTTAATTTATGGTATGGCCATAAGATATGCCATATATGTCCGATTGGTGCAGTCACGTCCCATCAATTGGGTAAAAGGGTAAAGGGTAGGAGAGCACTGACAATTTCACATGCGGTTTTCTTCGTAGTCTGTGTAGAATAACAGCCAAATAAGGGGCACTTGACTGTTTCTCTGTCTCTCGTAGAAGTCTGTATTCAAGCTGCAAATCGTCTTCTCACATTTTGCCCTAAGGTTAAGGGTGGCTTTGGAGAGCAGTGATCTTAGGGAAATTAAGATTAACATATTGGAATGAAATATTTTTTTTCAATAGACAAATCATACCTGTAGCTCAAAACCTGGCCCTATATCTGCACGTTTGTTTGTCACTTTGCTCCAGGACGCCAGTATGCTTGTTGCTGTGTCCTTCATGTCAACATTTGGTGCTTTTCCTTCAGTAGATTCTATACATACTGATTTGGTAAAATGTTTCGCCCTGCGATCTGTAAATATCTAATTCCTATTTTGCTCGGCATTGTAACCCAGCAGCTTCTTCCTTCTTTGTCTCTCAGGAGTGGTCGCCTTCTCATAATCTGAAGAGTCTTCGTAAGAAACATATGGCAGCTCGCGAGGCAATGGCACGTCAGACAGTCTCTTCAGACGCTGATCTGAGCAGTGTTGAATCCTCAGTCATCAGGTAAAGCATCTGCCAGCTCTCTAGCACTTCGCTAATAGTTCAAAGCCTGCTCTCCATATTTTATATGTCACATTTTAGACAGAGAGACGAATAGAAGCCTTGAAGATATGTGTAAAATGAGCTGACCGCTGCTAATAATGACATGTTTTATACCATAGATAATATTTTACAAATAGGAAACAGCCGTATAGATATAACATAACAAAAAAGCTGTGACCTGAACTACACAGACCAGCAGAATGGGGCTCTGACATCCTAAGCAGAAGGCCTATGCATGCTTAAAAATGAAGCATTTCAGGATCATGGGATAGCCAGGTAGATCTGCCATGAACTGATTTTGCTTTTGTAATTACCAGTACTTTCATTAATTCCTTGTTACTACTCCCATTATCCATAAATAACAGCAGCTCGTCTGGGTATTATACACAAATCTTGATGTTAAAGTTGGTGTTCTGTCTATGTCAACCCCTTCAAGGAACCAATCCAGCATGACCATCAGCTGATTGACTTGGGTCTACCTTCCAAAAACATCCGTCAGTCATCTGTTATTGTCAAGGAAAGTTGTAGCCGGGGATACATTAAATGAAATATTACATGGCGCCCATTCAAGTGATCAGACGAAAAAGAGTAGTAGGACAGCACCACTTACTTGAATTCATTCAAGAGGCTTTGCGGCGGTGCTCGTGACGTCAGGTCCCGGCCTCATGGACCCCACAAATATCAGAAAAATCGAAGGAAGTCACGGCACTCCAAAGGCTATTCAGTGTTTTTATTACACCACAAAATCAGCAGCAACGTTTCGACAATAGTCTTTTTCAAGCTACAAGCATGTTCACAAATGACTCACAATATATAAGGGTACTAATTCATACCAATTACCCAGTGAATGTGCACTAACACAAATCCCACCCCTTCTCAGGTACATACAATCATATAACTAATTAATCAACCATCATGTGTATTTAATATGAGGCTTACCAAGCGTTCACATGTGCGGCTGTCACTGTGTAGTGCATCCATGGCGAGCGGCGTCTTCCGCATACGAATGCGCCTGCGCGAACATCCTAACGGGATTCACATACAACTCAACGTCATCTAAGCAGTCACATGACCATTGACGCTGTTCTCGGTCACCTGACTGGTGACGTGTCTAAGCGTCTACTCGCTGTCATAGTAACCACAGGTCCTATAAGGGAAAACTTTCCTATCATGTAGATTCCTTCGTTGGATATTATTTTTAATACACACTGAGGATTACACAGACGCCGGTCACCATGGGCGCAACATCAGAGAGACAGCCTTATTAAACAACAATGAAAAATAAACAAAAACAGAAACAGCGACGAGAGAACCGATCTCAGCAGGCCATCTATAAAACCTCAGTCATAGCTAAATTGCAGTTCAGTACACCAACTGTAAATATGTCAGGCGGAGACACATGATCTCACACATAAATATGATCGCATAAAGAGAGATCAAAAAAAGGGAATCAACATGAGATCCCATTGGAGAAATTTCAGAAAAGATCCTACTAGTAAAACAACACAGGGCTGTGTAAACAGTATGGTCCTCCCAATATTCATTTAATTGGAAAAATATTATTCAAGAGTGGCAAGTGTAACATAAAGGTTGAGATCCCGTGCTATACACGGTGCAAAGTAATCAGACCCACCCAAGTGCTGATAGCCAGGGGTGTAGCAGTATGATATGCTCAAAATCACACTGTCCACTGTTGTTGGACAAGGAGTACTAGGGCCACAACCATCGTCCCCCCTCTATCAAAAGAGGGACCACCGTTGTGTGCCCCCGCATGGTCTGGGCCCCACCGTCAGGTGGACCCCTATCATGCTTACCCCCAAAGTCTCCTACACAGATCTAAGAACTCCAATAAAAAACAACCTATGTCACCAGCCATCCAGATTCTTCTGTCTACATGAAGTAGCCTCCAAGATGGATAATGTAGGATCTAATCAAATTGTTAATTTAATGAATAATGTGTTTCCGCCACACATAATCAGTTAGTGGAACCTAATGCACAACACGTGCAATAATATAATAACCTGCTGGACGGCTCCCAGGTCACTGTTCCCATCCTTCGCGCACATCCCGCGTGGATGCCTCATCTATTAGTGAAAAACACAAAAATACAACAAGAAGAATAAAATTTAAAATTTATAATCTCGATTATATATCGGGTACTGTTACTTATTACATATAAAAACCCCTTTCTTTTCACATCCTGTTAGACGACTCAGAAGAGAGAACCCACCTTGAACTCCCGATTGAGTCCCTTGGGCTCAATGGTGTCCAACTCAAAGATCCATCTGAGTTCCAGACGTTTCAGTAGTCGTTCCCGATCGCCCCCTCTCTGAGGCGCGGGAACGCCATCAATAACCCTAAACCTCAACTGTGCAACGGTATGTTTGAATCTGTAAAAATGTTCTGGGACCGGGAGTTCACTCTCCAGATTTCCAGACATGCTCTCCATTTTCGTAAACAGTTTCCGAATGGAATACCTGTGTTGGTTAATTCTCAATTTGCAGGCCTGTGTGGTCTCACCCACATAGATGAGACCACACGGGCACTGCAATGTATAGATCACAAATTCAGAAGAGCACGTGTAGAAACCCTTTATATCATACCTCTTCCCACTATGTGGATGGAAAAAGGTTTGTCCCTTCTGTACATTATTGCAATTGCAACAGTTGAGGCAGGGATAGCATCCCTTTCTGGAGAGGCGTGACTTGTCAGGCCTCTGCAGAAAGGAATGCACCAACTGATCTCCAAGATTTTTAGACCTTCTGTAGGACATAAGCGGTGGTGTCTGAAACTCGGCAATGTCTGGGAAAGAGCGTGTCAGGATCGACCAATTTCGTCTGAGCGAATCTGTTATTTGTTTGCTCAAAACCGAATGTGTGGACACAAAGGGTAATCTCTTATTGTCAGTTTTAATTCTAGTCGAGGTCAACAAATGCGTCCTTGTATGTTGTCTGACTTTGTCAAGATGTCTCTGAACCAACTTTTTGGGATACCTTCTGGCTATGAACTTAGAGCTCATTGCCTGCAATCCCTCATCCATTTTTTTATCATCTGAGATGATGCGTCTCACCCTTAGAAGTTGACTATATGGAAGAGAACTCAGCATGTTCTTAGGGTGAGCGCTGTCAAAGCGTAACATACTATTTCGATCCGTTGGTTTGACAAAAATGTCTGTTTGAAGACCGCTTTCAGCCACATAGACTGATGTGTCTAGAAATTGTATGGAGTGCAACGAATCCACCCTAGTGAACTTCAGTTGTGTATGGACACTATTGATTAAGTCATGAAACTCTCCTAACTCCACATCAGTCCCTGACCATATGAGGAAGATGTCGTCTATATACCTCATCCACCCGGACACAAAATGGAACAGGGTGGATGGGTATATAAACGACTCCTCCACATATGTCATATAGATGTTGGCATATGTCGGGGCCATATTCGACCCCATGGCAGTCCCACGATTTTGGATATAAAACTTTTTATCAAAGCTAAAATAGTTACTCGTCAGCAGGATCTCCAACAGTGAGCTGACAAATTCACATACTATAGCGGGATGGTCAGTTTGTTGCAAGGCCCACTGCACCGCTTCCAAGCCTTTTTCATGTTCAATGCAGGTATATAGACTGGTGACATCGAAGGACACCAGTCTATCACCCGCACCGAACGTCAACTGTTGGATCCTGTTGAGGAATTCAGTCGTATCCCTCACATATGACTTTGCCCCCGTTGCCGCAGACCTCAACACTTTGTCGATGAACACAGCCGCAGGGGCAAAGACGGAATCTATACCCGCCACTATGGGACGTCCTGGCGGGTTGTATAGATCTTTGTGTATCTTTGGTAAGACATATAGGGTGGGCGTCACTGGATGTTTCTCTATCAGATAGCTATGGAATTTTACATCTATGATGTTATTAGCATAAGCATTATCTACCAGTATTTTTATTTTCTTCATCACACCGAATTTCGGATCTTCATTGACTTGTCTATACACTTCTGTGTCTTGCAGTTGTTTTTCAATTTCACTGACATATTGTGTAGTATTCATAACCACAATTGCCCCTCCCTTGTCGGCTGCCTTAATCGTAAGCTCTTTACGCCGACCAAGGGAGGTCAATGCAACTTTTTCATCCTTGGTCAGGTTAGAACCGGAGACACCATCATTCTGCTGTCTCAATCTAGTGACATCCGACCGGACCAAGGATACAAAAGTGTCTATTGCTTTGTGGTATATCGGGGGTTGGAAATCACTCTTAATGTGTAGCCCCAAATCAGTCAATCTTAAAATACTGTGCTCAGTGTCATCAGAGGCCCCGGGAGGAAGTCCCTCCCTGGGTCTTTGAGTCTGATCATTGAAAAAAACTTTTAACTTAATCCGCCTAAAGAAATGTAACAAATCAATTTCATTTTGAAACCAGTCAACCGTGGATGTAGGGCAAAAAGACAATCCCTTATTCAATACTCTTAATTCCACATCAGTGAGGTCATAAGAGGAAATATTTACCACCAATTGAGTCCCATTCATTGTGCCGACTTCTGTGCACCTCTTCTCCCCTGCTGTGACACAGGTGTTTTGGTTCCCACCGGTGGTTTGGCTGACCGTGTTGAGCGGATATTCCTGGTTGTTCCTTCTATGCTGGTGATGTTTGCGTCCTCCCCTGCGTCTTCCCCTGTGTCCCTTAGGGGTCCCGATCCTAAAAAATCAGTCCCATTGATGCCCTCAGTGGAGGAGTCCGTATCAGTGAAGTCTGTACGACGTCCCCTTGGTCTCTGGAATCTGCGTTTTTTCTGTGACCTGAATTTATTGACCTCTGGTTGTGTTCTTTTATAGATGTTCCCCTTGGTGTAATCCTCCTCATCTCTAGACCACTTCTGCCTTTTAGTCTCCTCAATATTAAGGCGGTATTTATGAAGATCTCCTTTGATTTGGTCAAGGAATTTGTCGTATTCCTGTGTGCTGGTGATTGATTTTAGTCGCTCCTCGTGCTCCTGCACCCTTGTATTAATTTTGATTGTGTCCTTCTGTAAGAACTCCATATTCAATAACATAATGTCCATGGAGAACCGATTCGCAATTTCCATGAATTTATTTAGGAATTCTTGATTCTCAGGAAACAAAATTGGTCTGAAGTGAGTCCTCAGACCCCGAGGTATGCGACTCACCCTGTAGTATTCTCTTAGGGTTAGGAGATGTAGTTCCGAATTAATAAGTTGTTTTCTCTCATTCACCAACCTGCGCTTGATGGAATCAGCAGTCGGTTTGTTCAGGAAGGCTCCCTCACCCTCGTCGCCACTCAGGATGTGATTGATTTGATCACTTGAATAAACAGAGCTGTGTGGTGTAGCCATTATGCTTATGCCGCTCAAATCCATGAAAAAAACACGAAAAAACTAGTTGTTTTCAATCCATGGACAGTGTGCAAGTCCTCAGGCCCAAACGGATCAGACGAAAAAGAGTAGTAGGACAGCACCACTTACTTGAATTCATTCAAGAGGCTTTGCGGCGGTGCTCGTGACGTCAGGTCCCGGCCTCATGGACCCCACAAATATCAGAAAAATCGAGGCCCTAGTACTCCTTGTCCAACAACAGTGGACAGTGTGATTTTGAGCATATCATACTGCTACACCCCTGGCTATCAGCACTTGGGTGGGTCTGATTACTTTGCACCGTGTATAGCACGGGATCTCAACCTTTATGTTACACTTGCCACTCTTGAATAATATTTTTCCAATTAAATGAATATTGGGAGGACCATACTGTTTACACAGCCCTGTGTTGTTTTACTAGTAGGATCTTTTCTGAAATTTCTCCAATGGGATCTCATGTTGATTCCCTTTTTTTGATCTCTCTTTATGCGATCATATTTATGTGTGAGATCATGTGTCTCCGCCTGACATATTTACAGTTGGTGTACTGAACTGCAATTTAGCTATGACTGAGGTTTTATAGATGGCCTGCTGAGATCGGTTCTCTCGTCGCTGTTTCTGTTTTTGTTTATTTTTCATTGTTGTTTAATAAGGCTGTCTCTCTGATGTTGCGCCCATGGTGACCGGCGTCTGTGTAATCCTCAGTGTGTATTAAAAATAATATCCAACGAAGGAATCTACATGATAGGAAAGTTTTCCCCTATAGGACCTGTGGTTACTATGACAGCGAGTAGACGCTTAGACACGTCACCAGTCAGGTGACCGAGAACAGCGTCAATGGTCATGTGACTGCTTAGATGACGTTGAGTTGTATGTGAATCCCGTTAGGATGTTCGCGCAGGCGCATTCGTATGCGGAAGACGCCGCTCGCCATGGATGCACTACACAGTGACAGCCGCACATGTGAACGCTTGGTAAGCCTCATATTAAATACACATGATGGTTGATTAATTAGTTATATGATTGTATGTACCTGAGAAGGGGTGGGATTTGTGTTAGTGCACATTCACTGGGTAATTGGTATGAATTAGTACCCTTATATATTGTGAGTCATTTGTGAACATGCTTGTAGCTTGAAAAAGACTATTGTCGAAACGTTGCTGCTGATTTTGTGGTGTAATAAAAACACTGAATAGCCTTTGGAGTGCCGTGACTTCCTTCGATTTTTCCGCCCATTCAAGTGAGTTATCGTCGGTGTAATAAAGAGGTGGGACAGGTCTGCCGTAGCAGGAAGCGCTGACACTAAGCAGCACCACTCTAAGGCTAGCCATAAACATTAGATTATTGAACTCAAAGATCATCTAATGTGTATAGTGGTGCTCCAGGGGGAAAGAAGGAGCAGGCTGTTAGATTCCATGATGTCCTATCCTTCCGTTCTCAGAGAAGATAAGTCGCTGCTAGAGGAATCTGGCAATGACAACTGGCGGGGCCCCCCCCCCCCCCCCCCCCCACACCCTTTTCAGAGCACATGAATGCTCAGCCCAGTGGCGTAACCAGAAATGAACGAGGCCCCACCTCACCCCAGCAACTTCTTCGCAACCCCCACTCCTGTGGCTAGTCAAAATCGTTCTCTCAGACCAGGCCCGTCAGCTGCTTCGTCAGTTACCTACACTGTATGTTATGTCACTGTATATATTGTGATGTCATTGTATAATACTGTTGAGGGGACCCTGACAATAAAATCTTTTAGTCCTCCTCCTGGGTTGCCCCTTGTGAGTTACAGCCCTGTAAGCAGTCGCCTCCCCTTTTTTCACGATCGCTACGCCACATGGCTCAGCCGTCCCACGCTTGCATGTGTATGGGAGGCTGAGCCATATGGCCAGTTTAATTCAAAGGGCAGAGTCCTGAGCCGGGAGACTGTCCCAGTGCCATCCCGATGTATCTTCTGGTTTGAGATAAAGGAAATTGTTCTTGCAGGTCGATAGATAAAATGACTCCCACATGCTGCTGCATTTTATTACTTTCCAACCTCTCATCCAATCAATGTCCATGTGGGTGATTTGGCAGAAGAATGGCACAGACTTCTATAGAAAACCGGCGCATTAGCCTGAAGAACGGATCATGAAGGCTGCTGGTTTTCCGCTTTGTACATTTCTCCCTGTATGGCCATTGACTGTGTATTAATGCTGCACTAATGAGGCAATTAGAAGGAAGAGTGGCAAAGAGAATGACTAAGTAGCTGGTGCCAGCATTTACCTGCCGTATTAGTCTGTTACAGGAGGCGGAGAGCAAGTCGGAGCTGAGCCAGAATATCTCTGCACGGGAACACTTTGTGTTTGCAGACACAGATGGGCAAGTTTATCACCTTACCGTGGAAGGGAACACTGTGAAAGACAGCGCCAGGATTCCCCCAGATGTGAGTTCATCTCTCTGCTTTTATGCCAATGGCAGGTTTGCCCTGCAGGGAAGTGAAGGGAATACTGCCATTTAGCTGCACAGAAAATAAATGCCGCAGTTTGTTGTCATCGAGGTTCTCTTGCCCAGTTTGTTTTATTCATTCGCTTTATGACTCGTGATCGTGACCCATCAAATATTAAAGCTTCACTAAGGCTACTTTCACAGTTGCGGCAGACAGATCCAGCAAAATGTTTGCCAACTGATAGCATTTATAAGACTGACCAGGATCCTGATCAGTCTTAAAAATGCCTAATCAGTCAGAAAAATGCATTAAAATGCCTGATCCGTCTTTCCGGTGTCATCACCTTTTTTTCGGTCTGTGCATGCGCAGGCCTGAAGGATGTATCAGGCATTCCAGTATTTTGCACTAATACATTCCTATGGGAAAAAATGGCGGATCCGGCATTCAGGCAAGTCTTCAGTTTTTTGGGCCGGAGATAAAATCGTAGCATGCTGCGGTTTTATATTTTGCCTGATCAGTCAAAAAGACTAACTGAAGATATCTGTAAATAATAAATCAAGGCAAATGGACTTACTGTAGATTTCTTGAAAACGATTCACTCGTTCTTCCAACAAGCTTTCTCAATTCTGAGCGACTGTACAAGAATTCTCTGGGAATTAATTCTTGTACAGTCACTCAGAATTGAGAAAGCTCGTTGGAAAAACGAGTGAAACGTTTTCAAGAAATCTACAGTAAGTCCAGTTGCCTTGATTTATTCATTACAGATATACCATGACCTGCATAAATGAGAACCTTCACAGACATATTGAACTGAAGACGTCCTGATGCATCCTGAACGGATTGCTCTCCATTCAGAATGCATGGGGATATAACTGATCAGTTCTTTTCCGGCATTGAGCACTTTTGACGGAACTCAGTGCCGGAAAAAAAGTGTGAAAGTACCCTAAACCATCACCTTTTCCACTATGGAGGTAACCATTTTGTGAACTCCCTAGATCACATAGTGTAAATGTCATAAGCGTTGATGAAAATCACCAATGCAATTACAAAATAAGAAAGCTGATGACAGGGGATTGTAGAAAGCTGCACTGTGGCAGTACACAAGAGTCTACATCAATGTGCCAAATCCAGGTAGGTCCCATGGAACTAGAGAAATGTCCAGCACTTGTGGAGCGTCATTCTTCCAGTCAGTGAGGGATCCAGAGGTCAGAACTCGCGGATCATAATGTTATATGCTGCAACGTTATCAGATGGGAAGACCCCGGGGGTGCCCAACCTTTTCTTGTATGAGGGTCCCAGTGTCAGACAGCAATGAACCTATGATAAATTTATGCTATATCATCTGTATATATGATAAATGTCTGATAGTTGCGGTTCCGTCCTATTGAAAAAAAAAAAGGAGACCCCCATGCTCCCTTGTTTGGCACTCCGGAGACGAGGTGGCCACACAACCATTGAAATCCTGTAAATTACAATGGAGAGAGACACACATCTTTACAGCTCCCAAACCTGTTAGAATTGTATGGTATAGATATGTCATACATGTCTCCTACTGGAATACCTCTTTAAAGAAGAACTCTAGATAATGTGATATCATGGTCTACATCATGCATAGCATAGTAACAGTTTCTCCTCTAACTTTAAAGGGGTGTTCCCATCTTATAAAGTGACGGCATATAGCTTAGGATATCCCATCATTTTATGATAGGTAGTGAACTGACCTCTGGAACCCTCACTGATCCCGAGTATAAAAGTGCCTAATTTATCTGCACAACAGCGCCTTGACCTCCCGCAGTGCAGAGAACTGCAGCCAACAGTGAATTGGGCCGGCTACAGTACCCTACACATCTGGGAACTGGTATAGCCACATAGGGGAGATTTAGCAAACTGGTGTAAAGTAAAACTGGCCTAGTTGCCCATAGCAGCCAATCAGATTCCACCTTTCATTTATCACAGCTCCTTTGGAAAATGAAAGGTGAAATCTGATTGGTTGCTATTGACAGCTAAGCCAGTTCTACTTTACACCAGTTTGATAAATCTCCTCCATAATCTTTCCCATAAGGGCTCACTCACACATAACAGATTTTCTGCAGATTTCCCGTCAGGGTTTTGCAGATTACAGCATCTGAAAAGTGCATGACGTTTGTAGAAATCTCATCCACACGCTGTGTACATTTTCCATGTGGAAACTGACCTGCGGTGTGGATTTTTTAAATCCACCAGATGTCAAGTTCTGTTGGATGTTCCCCACTGACTTCTATCTTTTCAGCGGCTTTGCAATTCAGATTGAATATCCACAGCAAAAAATAAAATCAATCTTCTGCTTTGAATTGACAAGCAATTCCGTATGATTTGATGCTGCAGATTTAATGTTTGTGTATCATCCCTGAGCTTTTACTATCAGACAGAATAAGGGGTAAATCTGTTAGATGTGGACGTACCCTAAAAGTGTCAGCCACACAGTGCCCCCCATAACAGCGGCAGACTGAGGGTTTGGTCTGCACTGAAAGGGATTGTGCGTCCCTGCCGTAGATTATACCGCGTGTGATGATTTGTAGAGACAAAAGTCATAAAGTTACTAACAGTTTTGCGCCCTGCTTTTAATGTGCATTTTGTCTGTAGCTGACCTTCCTCCCTGTCCTTGTCTTTGTGTAGGGCATCACGGTATACAGTGCGTGTAAGTCTCTATTCACTCGCCCAAGGAGACTAGTGACCCAGATAAAGGCAGCTTTCTCAGACAGCGATCATCGGCTCAGGATGCAGCCACAAATAGCCGTAAATATGATAGTGCAGTCAGTTTAGGAGAGAAACCTACGTTAATGACGTTAGTCCCGGAATATCCAAGTTCATCACAAGTTGTGTACTTTATCTGTCAGTGACTCTTCACTTGTATAGTTGTATATTACATATACAATATTTTCATATTGTGCCTTTTTTAGTGGAATTGTTCTCTTTATGAGCTGGAGTATTTGAATAATATAGCCGGGCGGTGGCAGAGAGATCACGTTCCCCGCTCTTGCCCTGCACCTCTATCAGCAGGAGGCAGGCATTGTGTATCGCTCCCTTCTGTCTAGCTACAGACACAGACTGTGTCTACTGACGGCCTGGCAGAGGAGCCACTCTAGTAGCGGCTGCAAGCAACCAGAAAGTTATCTTTTATCTTTTTATTTTTATTTTTTTATCAAGAAATTTTTGAGTTTTACCATTGAGTTTTCAACAACATGGCTCATGCAAAACATAACACTGCTCCCCCCCCCCAAGAAATCTTCATCCATGGCAAAACAATGGGCATTTGTGGCATTTTTGAACAACCAGTTCCACACCACCATTGCAGTTACATCTGTGATAATGTCATCTAGTCAGCCTCATTGCTCCTTGATGTATGGAACGCCCTGCCCCGAATGTCAAAACCTTTGGTGAAAGCTTTGTATGTGAGGATTTTTAAAGGGCATCTGTCAGCAGATTTGTACCTCGCTGACCTGTTTCATGTGCACTTGGCAGCTGAAGGCATCTGTGTTGGTCCCTTGTTCATATTTGCCTTAGAAAAGTGATGTTTTAATACACTGCCTGTCCAAAAAAAAAAGTCGCAACCTGGATTTAACTAAGCAAATAGGTATGAGCCTCCTATTGGATAATTACTGCATGGGCCATTATCTTTTAGCTGGCAACAAGTTATTTAACCCCAACTGGTGCAATGAGTTTCTTCTCATTTCTTAAACAACCATGTCGAAAGACACATCTCGTGGTCGTGGAAAAGATGTTAGTCTGTTTGAGAAGGGTCAAATCATTGGCATGCATCAAGCAGAGAAAACATCTAAGGCAGGCATCCTCAAACTGCGGCCCTCCAGCTGTTGTAAAACTACAACTCCCACAATGCCTTGCTGTACGCTGATACCTGTAGGCTGTTCAGGCATGCTGGGAGTTGTAGTTTTGCAACAGCTGGAGGGCCGCAGTTTGAGGATGCCTGATCTAAGGAGATTGCAGAAATTACAAAAATTGGGTTAAGAACTGTCCAACGCATTATTCAAAACTGGGAGGATAGTGGGGACCCATCGTATTCGAGAAAGAAATGTGGTGGGGAAAAATTCCTGAATGATCATGATCGGCGATCACTTAAACGTTTGGTGAAATCAAAACAAAGAAAAACAACAGTAGAACTCAGGGCTATGTTTAATAGTGAAAGTAAGAGCATTTCTACACGCACAATACGAAGGGAACTCAAGGGATTGGGACTGAACAGCTGTGTAGCCGTAAGAAAACCACTAATCGGTGAGGGAAACCAGAAAAAAGGCTTCAATTTGCTAGGGAGCATAAAGATTGGACTCTGGAGCAATGGAAGAAGGTCATGTGGTCTGATGAGTCCAGACTTACCCTGTTCCAGAGTGATGGGCGCATCAGGGTAAGAAGAGAGGCAGATGAACTGATGCACCCATCATGCCTAGTGCCTACTGTACAAGCCTGTGGGGGCAGTACTATGATCTGGGGTTGCCGCAGTTGGTCAGGTCTAGGTTCAGCAACAGTATGTGCTCCAAGAATGAGGTCAGCTGACTACCTGAACATACTGAATGACCAGGTTATTCCATCAATGGATTTTTTCTTCCCTGATGTCACGGGCATATTCCAAGATGACAATGCCAGGATTCATCGGGCTCAAATTGTGAAAGAGTGGTTCAGGGAGCATGAGACATCATTGTCACACATGGATTGGCCACCACAGAGTCCAGACCTTAACCCCATTGAGATCTTTGGGATGTGCTGGAGAAGGCTTTGCGCAGTGGTCAGACTCTACCATCATCAATGCAAGATCTTGGTGAAAAATGAATGCAACACTGGATGGAAATAAATCTTGTGACATTGCAGAAGCTTATCGAAACAATGCCGCAGCGAATGCGTGCCGTAATGAAAGCTAAAGGCTTTTTTTTGGTGGCGACTTTTTGGAGACAGGCAGTGTATATGCAATGGGGGCGTTGCCGTTACACCTAGGAGGCTCAGTTCTCTCTGCAATTGGTGTGCCCTCTCCATTTTATTTGACAGGGCCAGACAGTGAAGACAGGGCTGGGCAGTTACAGAGAGAGCTGAGCCTCTAGGTGTAACAGTAACACCCCTATTGCTCCTAGAGGCTCATTTGCATTTAGTAAAACATAATTTTTCTCAGCAATGTGGGCACATATGAATATGGGACCAACACAGACGCCTTCAGCTGCCAAGTGCACATGAAACAGGTCCGCTGGTTTCATAGGTACAAAGCTGCTGACAGATGCCCTTTAAAGGGGAAACACTTTTCAAATGGAAGCCGATGCAGCGATCAGCAGTTCCCCACAAGTCCAGCTGGTCTAACCCCTGGCTATCATTTTAGGTCATGGCCACAGTAAAGATTCATTATCCTCCAGTCTCTTTCGCATGTTAGATAATGAGATCATTGGTCTAGTTTTAGTGGTAGACACCAGTATCTCCTTGGGATCTTGCGTATAGCTGATATGTTTAGTCCTAGATTTCAGATTTTCAGAGATCCTATACGTTTCCTGCCCTCACGTGCTATGGAGTAGCATCAGTTATATGTATTGATGTACTCGACAACATGAGGAGCCATCAGGAGCCAGCAAGTAGCCCATTTGTCATCATGCATTATTTTGGTGCCGGGATTACTTCTTAGGAGGCTTGTGAATCACACATTGCTCAGCCGGTGTTGTCACTTTTACGGCAAGGACCTGATGTAATTACTGCAGAGTCTCGCCTTTAGGGCCGGATCTGCTGGGTCAGCTGCACATTAGACACGTGTGAAGATGGTATAGTGGTGCCCAGGGGATTGGTACACATTATATATACCACTCGGTGCACTTGACAAGGCTTTAACTACATCTACCACCGGGTTGACATGTTTAGCATCAGTGACATATAAACAGGATTTATTTAGAAGACGCGAACAAGATGAATATCTACAGATATAGTTACCTGTTATAATGTAGTATTGTAATAAGACGCCTGCTACACAATGGAGGAGAGTTAACTGGTGCACAGGAAAAGTCGAGGAGTTGCCCATAGCAACCAGATTCCACATTGTAAACGCTTTTGAAAAATTAAAGCTTTCTGAGTGGTTGCTATGGGCAACATCTCCACTTTCCCCTCCCCCAATGTTCTCATTGACTTCCTCGCAGGCGTTTCCTGGGGATCTGGTCATCAGAAATTCCTCCAGCTTCCATTATATCTTAAGGCTCATTCAGATGACCATATGAATGAGTCCACAAAATTGCATAACGGGTGCGGTCCCATTCATTTCAATGGGGCCGCAAAAGATGGGGACTGCACACTGTGTGCTGTTCGCATTCGTTGTTCCGTTCTGTGGCCCCACAAAATTTTTAGAGCATGTCCTATTCTTGTCCGCAATCATAGGCATTTCTATAATGGACCGCCCTCTCTGTGCGGAACACTCACGGGCAGCATCCGTGTTTTTTTCGTATCCACAATTTGCAGACCGCAAAAGACGGAGTGTTCTTCCGAATGCGCCTGTATATACATGAGAAAACAATGTGCAGATATAGACCCTGCTCACACTGTCTTTTGACAGTGTCAGTTTGGTGGAAAACTCGTCAAAGTGAAAACAGGACAGCGTCACTTGTTAGTCAATTTCCGTGTAAAATGGCGGTGGTGCTCGCAGTGCCAGGCCCCGGCCTGAGGGCCCCCTTGGTAGCCCAAAAAATAGATGCAAAACCGCAGCACTCCCAGTCTTGAATCCAATTTTGTGTTTATTAACATCGAAAAAAATAGCAAAGTTTCTACAGCAAAGTCTTTTTCAAGCTAGATATAGCTTGAAAATACTTTTCTGTCGAAATGTTGCTGTTTTTTTAATGGGAGGCAAAAATCTGAGTGTAGGTTCAGATTTTTTGCAGTGGATCTGGTAATAAAATGTGTCAGATTTCCAACACATGGCAGATTTGCTGGAATTTAGAGTGCAAGCGGATGGGGTTCTCCAAACCCTATCTACACCTACTGTACCAGAAGTGTTCTACACTGAAATCGGAGCATGCTACGGATTTTCAGATCTGCAGCGTACTTACTCTTTTGTGGAAATTATGCATATTTTTACAGCAGATTTGCATCATAAAATCTGTGCCAAATCGGCAGCAAAAATCCTTATGTAACACATTTGAAATTATTCTCCACATCTGGGCCCAGCCTAAAGCTCCAGGACCCCTTCTGCTGAATGACTTTTACTACAGAAGCTACAGAAGGGGTCTTGGCAGTTTGTAGGGCTGAGATGGGTTAAGAAAACCATGGGGATCCAAGGGACGAGGCCATCAACAACTGACATTGTATATTGTGGAGTTAATGAACTATACAGATTTTTCATCTGATATTTTATTCTTCGTAACATCATGTCTGTAATCTACAGGGCAGTATGGGAAGCATCTCCTGCATTGCTTGGAAGGGAGACACTTTGGTTCTGGGAGACGTGGATGGAAACCTAAACTTCTGGGACTTAAAGGCCCGGGTCTCAAGGTGAGTCTCTGTGGCTTGTGTCACTCAATGTCGAACTTTTAATTCAAAACCGAGAAGTTTATTGGAAGAGTTGTTGTTTTTTTCAGTGAATTTGGATTGCCATTTTAAATATAATGGGGGATTCTGAAAGCAGCTGGATTTAGAAGCAGAACTACACCATCCTTAATCATGTGGATACATACAAGTGTACATACAGAGGCAGATTTACTAATCCTATAGATGGCGCAAGCTTAGGCTGTCTAGACCTGCACACAGGGGCTCAGGCTGGATGATAAATGTGGTGCAGGGGTAGTATGGCTTATACTACTTTTACATCTGCGTCACGCTAATACAGCCAGTCCGCATCCATTATGAATGAATCCGGTTGTATTATCTCTAAAATAGCCATGACTGATCCGGCACTAAAAGCATTGCAAGTCAGTGGGGGACGAATCCGTTTTATTTTGTGTCCGAGAAAACGGACCTGGCACTATTCACTTATATTGTGTTTCATGCCAGATCCATCTTGAGCCACATACCATGACATACTCAAAAATGCTGCTTGCAGCGTTTTTTTTTCTATCCGCGATGGGAGCGCAACCAAATGGAGCGAAATGCATTCTGGTGCACTCCGTTCAGTTCAGTTTTGTCCCCTTTGACAATGAATGGGGACAAAACTGAAGTATTTTCCTCCTGTATTGAGATCCTATAATGGATCTCAGTAGCGGAATGGAAACCGCTGATGTGAAGGTAGCCTTAGTGTTGTAATTTTGATGCAAAATGCTGAGTTAGGCCACACCCCTTTCCCTATGGCCACACCCCTTACTGTTAGGCCAAACCCCCTTGTCGGGCTAGATGCAGGCAATTTATGAATTACTTTCTATGAATTACTATTTTCCGTTATAACATGGTTATATCGGAAAATAACGTAATTCTTAAGACAGAATTCAAAAGGGACATGTTTAGGCCTCTTGCACACAACCGTATGGCTTTTTCAGTATTTTGCGGTCCGCAAAAACGGATCCGCAAAAAATACGGATGACGTCCGCGTGCATTCAGTTTTTTGTGGAACGGAACAGCTGGCCCCTGATAGAACAGTACTATCCTTGTCCGTTATGCGGACAATAATAGGACATGTTCTATCTTTGAACGGAAATACGGAATTCCGTTGTTTTTGTGGATCCATTTAAATGAATAGTTCCGTATACGGTCCGTAAAAAAACAGAACGGAAACGGGAAAAAAAAAACGTTTGTGTGCAAGAGGCTTAAGAGGCATTCCATTTTGCAATCCGTCATAGAGTCCTGTCCTGCATAACAGGAAACCAGGACGGATCCGTTATGCTCCCTTAGACTTCTGTTATGATGGAATGCAAAATGAAATGCCTCTAAAGGTGTCGCTTTTGCATTCCTTCTTAAAAATTACATAAATTTCCGATATAACCATGTTCTATAAAGTGAAGTTCAGGTACCAAGTGACTTCACAATGGGGTTTGGGTTAAATTCGGAGTCCCGAATCCGAACTTTGACCTAAAGTTTGCCCGAACCCGGCGAACCCGAACTTCCACGGGTTTGCTTATCCCTAATCTATATTTAAACAAAAAACATAAAATCCTGCAGTTTTCGCACTGGCCTCTAAGCAAAATAAGAAGCGCCACTCATTGGTCTGTACAGATCACTCTACTGCAGTTACCTGCTTAGCTGTCATTCTAGTCCTGCCTGTAATGGTATCACCTCTGTGTATAGATAAGACCGGATCCACCATTCACAAAAGGTGATTGTCAGAGCTTATCTTTTTTTTTCTTGTATAATGACTTCTGCCCAGGTCACAGAGCATGCCCAGAAAACTCTCCCATGGAAGACAATGAGGTCCCCTCCTGACCGTTGTGTCTATGGACCATGTGGCTGCCGTAAAGCAATTTGCTTAATGCTTTCTAAATGCTGTTAAGAACAGCTCGGGCAAGATGGCCGCCCCCATAATCATGTTCAGGAAACAGAGTAAACAGATTAGAAAAAGGATATGTGTTGCCATCTGGTTTTACTTGGCAGATGTATGGTGACACATTTCCTTTAACCGCCTCCGGACCGCCTAACGCAGATGTGCGGTCCGGAGGCGGCGAGACGCGAGACGACGCGAATATGCGCGCGCGCATGCGCAGTTCGCGCCGGCATTTCGTAGAGGGGGGTCGGGTCACCAGCCTGTCAGCCAATGATCGCGGCTGGCAGGCTGGCGATTTTTAAAAAAACCAATCAAAGGCCAGATATCAGATCATATTAGTAAATATGATCTGATATATGGCTGCCTGCTCCTCTGCTGGTTCTTTTTGTCGGTTGGATCCAGCAGAGGAGCAGGCTTCACAGTGAGTACACCAAACAGCACACTTTAGCCCCAGATCACCCCCCTGAACCCCAATTAACCCTTTGATCACCCCTTTGTCAATCACTAGTGAAAGGAAAAAAGTGATCAGTGTAAACTGTCACTTTTTTTTTCACTGGTATTGACCGTTAGGTTTTAGGTATAGTTTAGGCCCCTTGGTTAGGTAGTTAGCGATCAGTTAGCGCCCAGCCCACCGCACCGCAGTCCGTTATTCGCTGATTAGCGTATCGCTAATCAGCATTTGTACTTTTATAGTATCTGGAAGTGATCAAAACTGATCACGGTCAGATCTATAATAGTACTAGTGTCACTTTAGTTCGCCCTCCACCCAAAACGCAGTGTTTGCCCGATCAGGCCTGATCGGTCGCCCACACGTGCGTTCGCCCACACCCGCCCCACCGCAGTGATTTTTTGATCACTGCACAATCACTTTACACGCACTGCGGCGATAAAAAAAATCAGTTTTGATATTTTTTTATCAACTGCAGCGGCCTCCGGTACTTCGCTAGCCTCCCCTTTGTAATACAGGCTTGCTTTTTTTTTCTTGGGTAGTCTCAGGGAATACCCCTAAATTTAGTTGCCCACATGTCTAACAGGGGGTATTCTTCTGAAGAGGCCTACAGGCTTCTGACCCAGTCGGATGAGGAGTGGGAACCCTCATCTGATGAATCCAGCGGGTCAGAATACGAACCTGTAGAAAGCAGTGGCTCTCTGACCCAAAGTTCGGACGAGGAGGCTGAGGTCCCTGATACCACCAGGCGTACCCGGCCCCGTGTCGCTAGACCACAGGTTGCGCAGGATCCGCTTCAAGAGCAGCAGAGTGGGGCTGGTGCTGTCGGATTACGTGGTGAGGCATACACCAGCAGCCCAGCCCTCCCTGGACCTAGTACCAGCACTGCCGTACAACCTGATGAAGTAGCGAGCACCAGAAGGGCAGTTGAAGCTGGTACGGTGGCACGTGCAGTAGTGACCCCGTCGCAGCCACCGCAAAGACGTGCCCGTAGAACCCCTAGAATCCCAGAGGTGCTGGCAAACCCTGATTGGCAGTCCCCAACTTCAGCCGCACCCGTAGTTTTCCCTTTCACTGCCCAGTCTGGAGTTCGGGTTGAGACAGCTCAGATCGGTTCGGCCCTGGGATTTTTTGAGCTGTTCTTGACTGCGGAGCTTTTAGACATAGTTGTGGCCGAAACAAACAGATATGCCACACAATTTATCACCGCTAACTCGGGAAGCTTTTATGCCCAGCCTTTCCGGTGGAAACCAGTCCAAGTTTCCGAAATTAAAACTTTTCTGGGCCTCCTCCTCAACATGGGCCTGACAAAAAAGCATGAATTGCGGTCATATTGGTCCACGAACCCGATTCATCACATGCCCATGTTCTCTGCTGCTATGTCCAGGGCACGTTTTGAGGCCATCCTGCGTTTCCTGCACTTTAGTGACAACACCGCCTCCCGTCCCAGGGGCCACCCTGCTTTTGACCGGCTCCACAAAATTCGGCCCCTCATAGACCATTTCAACCAGAAATTTGCAGATATTTATACCCCTGAGCAAAACATCTGCGTAGACGAGTCCCTGATACATTTTACCGGGCGCCTTGGCTTCAAACAATACATCCCAAGCAAGCGCGCCCGGTATGGGGTCAAATTGTATAAGCTCTGTGAAAGGGCCACAGGCTATACACACAAATTTCGGATCTATGAGGGAAAAGATCAGACCCTGGAGCCGGTCGGTTGCCCTGACTACCTGGGGAGCAGTGGGAAGACAGTTTGGGACTTGGTGTCACC
Organism: Bufo gargarizans; assembly: GCF_014858855.1. Classification (NCBI taxonomy): domain Eukaryota; kingdom Metazoa; phylum Chordata; class Amphibia; order Anura; family Bufonidae; genus Bufo; species Bufo gargarizans. The sequence continues at coordinate 289,881,108 of NC_058085.1, read as the reverse complement.
CTTATTCGGCAAGGGGTACCATCTTTATGTGGACAACTTTTACACAAGTGTGGCCCTCTTTAGGCATTTGTTTCTAGAACGGATTGGCGCCTGTGGTACCGCGCAAACTAGTCGCGCGGGCTTCCCCCAACGGCTCGTTACCACCCGTCTTGCAAGGGGGCAGAGGGCTGCACTGTGTAACGAAGAACTGCTCGCGGTGAAATGGAGAGACAAGCGTGACGTTTACATGCTCTCCTCCATTCACGCAGACACGACAATACAAATTGAGCGAGCAACCCGTGTCATTGAAAAGCCCCTCTCAGTCCACGACTATAACCTCCACATGGGAGGGGTGGACTTCAATGACCAGATGTTGTCTCCGTATTTAGTTTCCCGCAGAACCAGACGCTGGTATAAGAAGGTGTCTGTATATTTAATTCAATTGGCTCTGTACAATAGTTTTGTTCTCTACAGTAAGGCTGGGAGAACTGGATCCTTCCTCAAATTTCAGGAAGAGATCATCGAGAACCTCCTGTATCCAGGAGGTTCCGTGGCCCCATCCACCAGTGTAGTTAGCCGTCTACACGAGCGACATTTCCCCAATGTCGTTCCTGGTACCTCAACCCAACCGTCACCCCGAAAAAGATGTCGTGTCTGTAGCAGGCGTGACACCCGCTATTTCTGTCCTGACTGTCCTGACCACCCTGCCCTATGCTTTGGAGAGTGTTTCCGGAAGTACCACTCACAGGTACACTATTAGCATAGGGATCATCTCACCAGGATAGGCACACAGGGCTATTAGGGCCCATTCACTCACTGCTGCTGCAAACGCCTCCTTTCACATGGGACAAAGTGCATAACGCACTTCGCCACATCTTTGGGCGATTTGCGCTTTGCACATTGACCCATGGGGAAGGAGAGGTTTGTTCTATAAAGGTAAAAAAACAAAAAAAAAACCAAAAAAAAAACACACCAGTAAGCAAAAAGGTTAATGTTCAGTTAAAAAGTTAAAGTTACATGTTCTGTTGCAAAGTTAATAAAATTATTGCGTTGCGGCCTGGTTTTTTCTTTTTTTTGTCTTTTTACCTTCCAGGTGGACCAACCGATCGACCAGCTGCAGCACCGATGTGCATTCTGACAGAAGCATTGCGCTGCTGTCAGATTACACGCAAGTCGGTGTATGCGGCGCTGCAAGACGGGATTTTCTCCTCTGCAGTAACAGATATGTTTGCCGAGGCATACGAGCTGAGGAGGAGGCGGCGTTCCTATGCTTTGGCAAACACTTTGTATATATATATATATATATATATATATAAAAAAAATAATCCCGGCAATGATTTATTCATCCACATCGATTGATGTGAATGGAGAAATCTGGTTTGCCAGGGCATACGAGCTAAGTGGGTATGGATGTAGGGCGGAGCTCCTATGTCCTGGCAGACGCCTTTCCCCTCCGTTTTTTTTTTTTGGCAGAGATTTTTTCATCCACATTGATCGATGCGAATGAAGAAATCTGTGCCGTTCATTTTTTTCTTTCAGCCCAGAGGCTGAACGGAAAAAAAAATCTCATTACCTGTATGCTCAATATAAGGAGAATAGCAGAAACTCCTAATGCTGGCCATACATGTAATGATTGCGGAGACCCTCAAATGCCAGGGCAGTACAAACACCCCACAACTGACCCCATTTTGGAAAGAAGACACCCCAAGGTATTTGCTGAGGGGCATATTGAGTCCATGAAAGATTTAAATTTTTGTCCTAAGTTAGCGGAAAGTGAGCCTTTGTGAGAAAAAAAATAAAAATAATCAATTTCCGCTAACTTATGCGGAAAAAAAAAAATTCGATGAACTTGCCAGGCCCCTCATTGGATACCTTGGGGTGTCTTCTTTCCAAAATGGGGTCACTTGTGGCGTAGTTATACTGCCCTGGCAATTTAGGGGCCCATATGCGTGAGAAGTACTTTGCAATCAAAATGTGTAAAAAATGGCCTGCAAAATCCGAAAGGTGCACTTTGGAATATGTGCCCCTTTGCCCACCTTGGCAGCAAAAAAGTGTGACACATCTGGTATCGCCGTACTCAGGAGAAGTTGGGGAATGTGTTTTGGGGTGTCATTTTACATATACCCATGCTGGGTGAGAAAAATATCTTGGTCAAATGCCAACTTTGTATAAAAAAATGGGAAAAGTTGTCTTTTGCCAAGATATTTCTCTCACCCAGCATGGGTATATGTAAAATGACACCCCAAAACACATTCCCCAACTTCTCCTGAGTACGGCGATACCAGATGTGTGACACTTTTTTGCTGCCAAGGTGGGCAAAGGGGCACATATTCCAAAGTGCACCTTTTGGATTTCACCGGTCATTTTTTACACATTTTAATTGCAAAGTTCTTCTCACACATTTGGGCCCCTAAAATGCCAGGGCAGTATAACTACCCCACAAGTGACCCCATTTTGGAAAGAAGGCACCCCAAGGTATTCTGTGAGGGGCATGGCGAGTTCCTAGAATTTTTTATTTTTTGTCGCAAGTTAGTGGAATATGAGACTTTGTAAGAAAAAATAAAAAATCATCATCATTTTCCGCTAACTTGTGACAAAAAATAAAAAGTTCTATGAACTCACTATGCCCATCAGCGAATACCTTAGGGTGTCTACTTTCCGAAATGGGGTCATTTGTGGGGGTTTTCTACTGGCTGGGCATTGTAGAACCTCAGGAATCATGACAGGTGCTCAGAAAGTCAGAGCTGTTTCAAAAAGCGGAAATTCACATTTTTGTACCATAGTTTGTAAATGCTATAACTTTTACCCAAACCATTTTTTTTTTTTGCCCAAACATTTTTTTTTTATCAAAGACATGTAGAACAATAAATTTGGCGAAAAATTTATATATGGATGTCGTTTTTTTTGCAAAATTTTACAGCTGAAAGTGAAAAATGTCATTTTTTTGCAAAAAAATCGTTACATTTTGAATAATAACAAAAAAAGTAAAAATGTCAGCAGCAATAAAATACCACCAAATGAAAGCTCCATTAGTGAGAAGAAAAGGAGGTAAAATTCATTTGGGTGGTAAGTTGCATGACCGAGCGATAAACGGTGAAAGGAGTGTAGTGTCGAAGTGTAAAAAGTGCTCTGGTCATGAAGGGGGTTTCAGCTAGCGGGGCTGAAGTGGTTAAGTACTAATGCTAGCGTACCTATTGTCACAGAGGAATACCAACCCGCAGGAGCGGTGTCTGGAAAATCCGGTTTGCCCCAGGAAAAGGCAACCAGAAGCTAATTGTGCTCTTCAGTGATGGAGCGGAAGTTTGGGATACAAAGGAGGTAAGTGACTTAATACTGTTTTCTAGGATTTGCATATTCTGTGATATGTGCCGGTTTTACCCATTTAACTGGCTGTTGCGTCTCTCGTCAGGTTGTGGAACGGACATTAAAGGGGTTGTTTCACCATATGAAGTTATCCCCTATGCATTGGATAAGAGGATAGATAGCTGACTGGTGAGGGTCTGACCTCTGTTACCCCCACCGATCACAAGAATGAGGTGTCAGGGTGATTGGAGTGGTGGGCACACATGCACATTGAACTCTATGGGACTGCTGCAGATAACTGAGTACTGTACTCATCCTTTATTAGGCAGTGCCATAGAGTTCAATGGAGCAGGGCATGTGTGACTCCGGCTCCTCACTCTTGTGATCGGTTGGGGCCCCAGTGGTTGGAGCTTCACCAGTCAGATACTTATCTCCTACCCTGTGGTTAGTGGATAACTTATTACAGTGGGACCACCCATGTGAATTCATACGCAGCAGATTTGTGAAATTACTGTGATTAAAGATCAGTTCCATTAATCTGAATAGGTCTGTCTGCGGCAAGCACGTCGCTCTCTGCTAGCTCCATTCATATGAAAGCGGCTCTGTCAACTGGATCAATTTTACCAGGCATATAGCCGGGTAGGGTTGATGACGCTGATTAAAACTGATACCTGTCTTATGTCTGTCTGTGGTATCATTGCGGAGAAAAATAAACTTTTAAAAGTATAAAAATGAACTATTCAAGCACCAGGAGGTGGGCTTATGCGGTTCGAGCACCCCTCCAGAGACGCCCCTGGTGCTCCATAATGACGCCCATCTGCTTTTCATCACGCCCCCTGCCTTCTGATTGACAGTGCGCACCACATGTGTCCAGAGCGGTGCATGCGCACCACATCTTCGCCTTCATCCGCACCCTTTTGGACACAAGTGGGGTCTAGTACTTCAATCTAAAGGCAGGGGGTGTGATGAAAAGCAGATGGGCGTCCTTATGGAGCACCAGGGGCGTTGCTGGAGCAGTGCTCGAACCGCATAAGCCCGTCTCCTGGTGCTCGAATAGTTCATTTGTATAATTTTAAAAGTTTGTTTTTCTCTGCAGCGAAACTACCGACTGACATAAGACAGGTATCGTTTTAAGTAGCATCATCGACCCTACCAGGTTATATGGTGACAAAGCCGCTTTAGGGTTCTTTCACATGAGCGTGTCCCTTGCGGGAAGAACGCTCCGTATGAGAGAGGTATTGTGTGGTATGGACTACAGAAGCGCACGGCATTGTCATGATGTATAATGCTGTGTGCCTCTGCCTGACCTTTCTGTAATGGAATCATACTGACATAAAGCTGTCAGTCTACTTCTACATGGTGTTTCTTCTTGTTGCCAGCAGAGGTCACTGTTCCTTAGGTTTTTAATTATTTAACATCAAAATTGTTACTGTAGTACTGTAATCCTTTATGTCCTTTTTTATTTTAAAGTAACGCGCCATTAAGAATATGGTAAGGGAGGGAAAAGTATGGTGGTTAGGAAAGAATAGATATAATTTCAAATTATCTGTGAGATCTCTTGCAGTGTTCATTTGTGAATGCTTTGATCAGTTCGTGCATATTTCTTTTCACAGTTCAAGGTAATTGCCGGTTTCTATTGACATTGATTACAGTCTGGATCTAGTGTGGGGTTACAATATAATTATATGGCTGTCAAATAATATGTGATTGCTTATCAAGCTCTCAGGTCCTGCAGACCACTTATTATAAGGTCAGATTTATAGTGTGGAAGCGTTACTTAAAGAAGAGCTGTCTCCTATCCTGACATGTCTGTTTTTTTACCAACTACCCGCATTTCCCTTGTAGTAACAATGGAGCATCTATTCATACGACCCTATGATGTACCATTCCATTAATATTCCTGCATTTATGAATGAGTTGCTAGCCATTTGCAATGAAGGTCCAAATGGATGTTACAAGTTGGGGGGGTGTCCCTGCTGTCAGACTGTGCAGGGACCACTCCCCTTCTCCCCAACTGGTAACACCCATCTGGGCCTTCATTGCAAACTGCTAGTAATTCATTCATAAGGTATAATAAAGGAACAGCACCTCATTGAGTCGTAAGAATAGATATTGCACAATTGTTACTACAAGGTAAATGCAGGTAGTCGGTAAAACAGACATGTCAGGGGAGGCGACAGGTTCTTTTTTAACTGTAAGTAATGCGTAAAAGCCCAATGGGGCATAGTTATGTAAAGTGACACTTTGCCGTCAGTTTTATATACACAGTGGCACAAGTAGTATGCACAAAAATATGTATTCTGCAGATGCATGTGAATGTGTGGAAGTATGACCTTTTAGGGTAGTTTCAGACAAGCATTTTCACTGCAGAAAACACGCTCATGTGGGTGCTATATTTCCCCCTATGGACACTTTTCATCTGGGGTGGATTCGCAGGCATCATAATGATTTATGATCTTGCTGTCGGTAAGTCTACTGAACTTTAGTCACTTTATGGCTGTAAGTGTGCAGAACTGTAGCCACACAGTACCGTGACTAACGTTCAGTAGACTTATGGACGGGAAGGAGTTAACAACATCATAAATCATTATGATGCTTCAAATCCACTCCAGATAAGCAATGTCCATAATGGGAAATACAGCGCCCACATGGGGCGTGATTCCCGCAGTTAACACTCTGGTGTTAAGAGAGTGTTAAAACTCATGCACAGTGTTTGATTGGTATTATGTAGCATAGTCTGTCTGGCTACACCCCTGAGGAGCCACATCCCTGAGGGAAGTATGCAGCCATCTCCTGAATAAATTATTCAGCCCAAAAATGCAATGCAAAACACCACATATAGTAAATCCACACATAAAATCTGCAACAAGTATACCAGTACAGAGCACAGGCCGCAGTAAGTTTGAATGAGAACTTTTCTTTGGTGGAAATGCGTTATAATTGCCAGTTAGCATTCGTGTTGATGCTATTGTAATGTGACATCTCACTCTTTCTTTAAGCAGCTTCAGATGGTGAGTTCCCTGCGCACGGGAAGAAATATGAATTATCGTGTGCTGGATGTTGACTGGTGCTCATCAGACAAAGTCATCTTAGCTTGTGATGATGGTTGCATCAGAGTCCTGGAGATGTCCATGAAACCTGCATGCTTCAGAATGGATGAACAAGAACTGCTAGGTAGACTAAAATGTTTCCAGCAATGGTGGGGGCAAACACAAGTCACCTCGAAGCCTCAAGATCCATTAGAAATTCAATGATCTTTATTTTTTTCTATTGTTTTCTGAGAAATAATAAACACAGTACATGAGTTTTGCAGGTTTTATGAACTCATCTGAACATGAAGATGAAGTCGCCATAGAACATGTTCAGACATAATAGATTTTCGGTGTTAAAAGTCCATAACAAAGCAGATTTTTGGGGTCGGAGGGCATGCTGTGATTTTTCTCCTCCACGGCGTTACTGCTAGGCCTCATACACACGACCGTTCCGTTTTTTGCGGCCTATTGTAGAAATGCCTATTCTTGTCCGCAAAACGGACAAGAATAGTACATACTATATTTTTTTTGCGGGGCCACGGAACGGAGCAAAGGATGCGGACAGTGCACGGAGTGCTGTCCGCATCTTTTGTGGCCCCATTGAAGTGAATGGGTCCGTACCCGAGCCGCAAAAACTGTGGCTCTGATGCGGACCCGAAAAACAGTCGTGTGCATGAGGCCTTAGGTTGTAAGTTTTTGCTTGCTTTATTAAAATAAAATTGCAGATTTTTTTTTAAAGAAAATGCTGCCCATGGGCCATGTCTTCTAGTTCATCTCAGCCCTGTTTAATTGAAAGTGACAAGTTAATATAGGAGGTGATAAAAGTTGGTCATAGACATTAGTGTTTGTTTGTGGGGTTATTGGCTTGATCTGACGACAATCGGATATGTATTTTTGCAGTGTCCGTCGGTGGTGGCAGTCGGGGAGAGTTCTTGATGTACACCTCCGTTGCCCATAGGTCCCAATGTTAGCTTTCCCAGTGCCTACGGCAAACTGACACTGCGACGCACAGTGTAAAACTAAATTGAGAGTGCAAACATCAAATCAGTCCAATTTTTGCTTACCTTGAGGATGAGTAGTGTAAGGTGTCTGCTCCACGTCCTGAAGAAATAACATGCCGGCTCTCCTGAGCTGAACATGCTTGTAAATGGAAGGATTAGCTGTGATAACCGCCGACTAAACAACATTCAGCAAATAAACACACTGCGGTTTCAGACTGGAGAGGAAATGAAATACTGAATACATAAATGGCTGTAGAGTGATGGCTGTTTATGTTTCCAGATCCCGTCTGGTGTCCATACCTGCTTCTTCCAAGATCATCCCTCGTCCTTAAAGCCTTTCTGTTGCACCAGCCTTGGGGAGAGAAGCATTCCTTAGATATCTCTAGCACGTAAGTGGATTTGTTTTTACATTCACCCAAAGTGACTGTAATTTCTCCATTATAAAGCTGACATTTATTGTTATACACGAGTCTGCACAGTAAAGCCAACATAGCGACACAGTAAAGCCAACATAGCGACACAGTAAAGCCAACATAGCGACACAGTAAAGCCAACATAGCGACACAGTAAAGCCAACATAGCGACACAGTAAAGCCAACATAGCAACACAGTAAAGCCAACATAGCAACACAGTAAAGCCAACATAGCAACACAGTAAAGCCAACATAGCACTTTGTAGTTCTATTTCTAACTTTTTCCTGTAGGACCTTGTTAGCAGGTTGCCTGACGTATCATGGGCTGTTCGTCCATTTGTGACTACAAAAAAAGGGGGCACACATCATGTTTTTGTAAAAATTACAAAAACAGACATTGTGGGAGCCGGCTGGGCTATGGTGGTCTGGCATCTTTACCAAAATTTACACTACAACACTGGCTTAAATTATACCTGAAATTTTCGGCACCTCAAGCTGGTGTAGATTTCAGAGTCAGGTGCAGTTTGGGATTTGAACCTAATTACGAAGACTGGAGTACAAAATGCTAGTCTTAGTAAATCAGGGCCTATGTGTCTGCAGTACGTAGAAGCTCCTGTTTTATAACTTGTTTAGGGCTAGATAGGTATATTCAACCCCCAGAATTTGATGGTAGTAGCAAAAATGTTATTTCTCTGTTTACAACGCATTTGGGTGAAGAAATGTATGATGGGAAAGCTTCTGATTTATAGTCTGAACATAGGACACCATGTACCCAACACTAGTCAAAAAAGTGTCTTTTGGCCTCCATCATGCCAGTGTGGCAGTGATACTTTTGCTTCGGGCCACTGTTTAAAAACATAAACAACATGGCTTCTTCTTTTTTTTCGGCATTGAGACCAGTGGCCAATGTATACCACTGCATGGTTATACAGTGCCGTATGCTACAGAATGTTTGTGATATATGCCTTCAATGTATAGCGCAAACACTGTGTGAACATAGCCTTATGGACATTGGAGAAGGAAGCCTGAAACTAGTTCCAGAGACTATGCCAACACCTAATATTACATATCATCACAGTCCTCTCTTTGGAAAGCATAGGCAGAGGCTGGTGACATTATTCACAGGCGTCTGCCTGCCCTCTCCATGATTGCTGGGTCACCGAGTCCCAGAGCTTTACATGGTATCTAATGACCCTTCCAATCCATGGGTAAAGTTGAAAAGGTTCTTAAAAAATCAAAAGGGTGGTGCCGGGATATTTGATTTATATTAGGTAACGTCTTTCACCTATGTTTCTTCCAATTTCAGAACTAATACCGCCAAACTACAGAACTAGAAAGTATGATAATTGAGAGAGTAGCATGATGAAAATCATCTTGTGTGTGTTTTCATTAAAGTGACTTCCCAGAGCACGATGACATCAAGAACCTGATCCAGCAGCAAATCAACGCATTGACCAAGTGAGTGTCACCAAGTTTGTGTGATGCCCTGAAAGAGAAATGGGGAGTCAAAATGTGGTAACTTTCTAACCAAAGCCATATTTGCACAAAAATGTTTGACTTTTGGGAAATTTACACCGCTCTTGCCACTTTTAAAAAGTGTATGGGAAGAGAGTGTGTTTAGCTATGGTAATGTGGTGTATGCCAGATTTATCAATTGCGAATCACAATATTACGCCTGTAAAAACCGGAGTAACATCTGTAGATGCTATTTTCTAAATATTTGCTACATTTATCAAACAACGTGGCACGTTTAATTAATGTGATGCCTGTCAAGCCAAGGTAGACTCGCCCCCTAAGTGTGTGCTATAATTTCTAAATATTTAGGTCCAGTTTTCTCCCTGCCACCATCCCAAAAAGTTTTTATTCATTAAATGATGAAATTGGGTCTTGTGGGTGTCTTTTGGGTGAATTAAACTGTCATGTGAACGGTGACAATTTTTGTAACGGACTTTAGAATATGTGGGGCTACATAAGCAACAGGAAATTATTCACTTGTTACTTGAGAAAACACAATCATTAAAAGGGTTTTCCAAAATCTTTTTACAGGTGACCTATCCTCTGATGAAGATGGCTGCTTCATCAGTATCTGATTGTGGGGGTCTGACACCCGGGACCCCTGACAATCAGCTGTTTGAGAAGGCACTGGCGCTCACAGAAGGCACTCTCTGCTCATAGAGGTAAATGGGTCTCAGCTACGATACCAAGCATAGCCATTATCAAACGGTATCGCAGCTCAGACCCATTCACTTCTATGGGGCTGAGCTGTGCCTAGGTTATATGAACGTGACTGGGAGTGCTGGTTCCTTCTCAAATAGCTGTCGGACCCCCACTATCAGATAATGATGACCTTCAGACACCCCTTTAATATACCATTTACCTAATTGAAAGCATAGTAAAGCTAATTATATATACTATCTGTTACACTTACCTCCATAGTGATATAAAGGATCTTTTCCTGGACCCGGAGTTCACTCTCCTGCAGAGGTGCCTACTGGTTGCAAGGTATAGTAAAGCATGGTGTGGTGCTGTGAAAGCCTTAGGCCCCTTTCACACGGGCGTTGCAGGAAAATGTGCGGATGAGTTATGGGAACACCCGCGATTTTTCTGAGTGAGTGCAAAACATTGTAATGCGTTTTGCACTCGCGTGAAAAAAATCGCGCATGTTTGGTACCCAAACCCGAACTTCTTCACAGAAGTTCGGGCTTGGGATCGGTGTTCTGTAGATTGTATTATTTTCCCTTATAGCATGGTTATAAGGGAAAATAATAGCATTCTGAATACAGAATGCATAGTCAAGTAGAGCTGGAGGGGTTAAAAAAAATAATAAATAATTTAACTCACCTTAGTCCACTTGTTCGCGTAGCCGGCATCTCCTTCTGTCTCCTTTGCTGAACAGGACCTGGGGTGAGCATTAATTACATGAACAGGACCTGTGATGACGTCACTCCGGTCATCACATGGTCCGTCACATGATCTTTTACCATGGTGATGGATCATGTGATGGAACATGTGATGACCGGAGTGACGTCGTCACAGGTCCTGTTCATGTAATTAATGCTCACCCCAGGTCCTGTTCAGCAAAGGAGACAGAAGGAGATGCCAGGCTACGCGATCAAGTGGACTAAGGTGAGTTAAATAATTTTTATTTATTTTTTTAACCCCTCAAGCGCTATTTTACTATGCATTCTGTATTCAGAATGCTATTATTTTCCCTTATAACCGTGTTATAAGGGAAAATAATAATGATCGGGTCTCCATTCCGATCGTCTCCTAGCAACCGTGCGTGAAAATCGCACCGCATCCGCACTTGCTTGCAGAGGCATGCGATTTTCACGCAACCCCATTCATTTCTATGGGGCCTGCGTTACGTGAAAAACGCAGAATATAAAGCATGCTGTGATTTTCACGCAACGCACAAGTGATGTGTGAAAATCACCGCTCATGTGAACAGCCCCATAGAAATGAATGGGTCGGTATTCAGTGCGGGTGCAATGCGTTTAACTCACGCATCGCATCCGTGCCGAATACTCGCCCGTGTGAAAGGGGCCTTAGGGTTAGCTTTCAGGTGGGATGTCGATTTGATAACCCCAGTGTTGGCTGCGTCATTGCAATTTCAGACAATATTAGGATTGCCAGAAGAATCCCGTCATATAATTCATTACAGTTAAAAGGAAACTTAAATTGAACATTGAACAGGACGAGCTGATCAGATTGATGTACAGCTTGGTGGGAAAACATTACAACTTGTATGTTATAAATTTTTATTTTGGATTTTTCTTTGCCCAGGAGTCCAGTAGACGGTCCTATTCAGTGACTGACAGCCTTTCCTGTACCAGTGTAATACAGGTATAGCGGTCATTCACTAAGGAGGACCAACCCCAAAAGAAGTGTCCAACGTCTTGAGGATACAAAAATCGGAGCTTTAGTCAGACACAAATCCAGACATTTATTCAGACATTTTCAAGATAATTGCTTTCTATCAAAGAATGGAAAGATTTTGTTTATATTTTGTTCCCGACCCTGTCTTACTTACACAGCTGATGGGCTTGTTACAGTGTATTAGTATAGGCATCTCTCTGTAAGGTAAACATCCCTTTAAATGGGTTGTGCCAAGTTTGGAGGGTATTCCCCAGTCACATGGTAGAGGATAAGTAAATGTTCGGTAGGTGTCTGATGATAGGACCCCCCAGCCCCCTTCCCCGTCCTGGGGGTCCTGTTCGCCAATCATAATGGAGTGGCAGGTCGAGCATGCACCCTGCTCCTCCATTTATTTTCTGTGGTACTGGTAGAGATGGCCAATTGCTGTGCTCAACTATCTCCAGCAGTTTCATACATAATAAATGGATTGGCAGGGACAATGTTTGACGCAGGACAGGTGAACGGCACCTAAGTTCTCGGGATCGGTGGGGATCTGGCCGCTGGGATAATTCCTTTAGCCGCTATTCTGTGTGATAACTTTCAAACTTGTCACCTTCTCTTTAAAAGTATCAATAGCGTTTTTGTATTAAAATATCTTACAGTATTGTTTGTACAGAAACTTTAATTAGAAGGTAGTGTATGCCTAGTTTTAATAAGATTTTTCCCTTCTTAGGTTATATGGCGATGAGTCTGAGCTGCATTTTTGGACTGTGGCATCTCATTACCTTAAGGTTTTCCAAAGTGATGCACCTCACGTCAGCATTTCAGCAAACCCCTTGGACATCTGTTATGACCTGCTGTGTGAGAATTCCTATTTCCAGGTAACAGCAAAAAATCCAGCCCATTTGCTCTCAAAAATAGGACATACTGTACCTGGTGTGTACCAGCTGAAGGACTGACCAGGCCATTCCTCTCTACATATCTTTGTTCATGCTCACTACAACATGGAAGAGTTAATTGGGTAAAAGTAAAATATAATACACATGTGCATATCTGTATTATGGTCATGGAAACCAGCAGGACACCCAAAAACATGACCATAGGTGGTCTGAGAGATGCACCATGGAGAGCCAGACAGCAGTGCATCATAGGATGGCTTTAGAGGACAAACAGAGTTATAGTGGGCACCTTTCCAGCCTGTGTAAACAATAGCCCCAGAAGCCCCCCATAGCTTGATACAGTGGTAGGAAGTATCTGCGTTGCCCAGTGCTTATCCAGAACCCACATCAGGACCAGCTTTCAGCCTGGAAGTTTCGAGATCTGTGTAGACATGGACAGTCAGGGATTAAACCAACCTGTGCCTTGAATAGTGTACGCCCCGATATCTAAATTGCAAGACTGGAGCCTTTCCTAGTTGGCTATGACATTGTAGAACTGGGGATCCAGACTGATTATGGTACCCCGAATCTGTATCTATAACTGGAACCAATGAGAATTTTGTGTGTGCATAACGGTAAAGTTAGTGAATGTATCACAGATTTTTTTTGGTCTAAGCTTCTGTCTTTATGTCTTCTTTTACCTGCAGAAATTCCAGTTGGATAGAATTTGTCTGCAAGAGGTGAAGCGTTCAAGCTATGAACATACAAGGAAGTGTGCAGACCAGCTGCTTCTCTTAGGGCAGGTACATATTAACTGTGATAAGACGCTTTTATAGACCATGAAGTAGTGATTATGATGAAACTATGGGTTTATCACTAGTATGTACTGAGAAACAGATCAACTGTAAAATCATATACGGAGAGCCCTCTCTGGAAGACCTAGGTCACAGACCAGATTTCCTGTGACAGATTGTATCTTGGAGAGAACCACTCCTTTAGAAGACTATTTTTCAATGCAATTTTAAGTGATCAGTTTAACTGTAATTACTGAAGACATGCAAATTAGGTATAATTGCAGCATATCACCAAAATCCTTGTGTCATAATAATGACCACCCCTGACACTCAATAATCAACCCATTTGGGATATATACAGGGCAGGCGATAAATATTAGATCAGTCGGGGGTATGGCCAGTGAAACTACAGCCCTTCTTTATAATGGGGAAACCCAGTCCTCTTTTTCTCCCTACTATCGAAGTTACTGCCTCTCCATACAACTCTTTGGGAAATATGGAAACAGCTGATTGAGCCCACTCAGCAGTTTTCGTACTTCCAATAAAATTGGAAGGATCCGTAATTGGCATTCTTGGCCTGTGCTCCATTGAACCACTTTTTTAGATAGGTGATTATGTTAATGACTGGCATTCTCCTTTTAAAGGGGTTTTCCAAGAGTAAAATATTGATGACCTATCCTTACGATAGGTCATTAATATCTGATCAGTGTTGGTCCGACACCCGGAACCCCTGCTGTTAGAAGAGTCCTCGGTACTCCTGGGAGCACTGCTGTCTCTTCTTAGGCTATGTGACTTTACGTTCATCTAACTTATGGCCTATATGCAACTCAGCCACATTAAAGTTATGTAGCATGGGCTGCAATGCCAAGCACAGCCACTATACAGCGTACAGCGCTGTGAGCAGGCTGCAGTGCTCACTGGAGAGCCATGGCCTTTACAAACAGCTGATCGGCAGTGGTGCTGTGTGTCAGACCCCACGATCAATATATACTGACTGCACAACCCCTTTAACAGCCAGATTGTATCTAAAATCACAATGCACATGCCAGATTTTGCTTTACTTTTTGCCAGTTAATTTATTTATGTCTTTTACAGACAGACCGAGCTGTACAGCTGCTTCTAGAAACCAGTGCTGACAACCCACAGTATTACTGCGATTCCTTGAAGGCATGCCTCGTTACCACAGTTACATCCTCTGGACCCTCCCAGAGCACAATTAAGTTGGTAGCAACCAACATGATTGCCAATGGGAAACTGGCAGGTAGGGCTTGAGGAATTTGTGAATGGCTGACACTGAGACACACATTTTAGTGCCACCACAATGTCTGTTAGTAAAGATCTGTCTTCTTCATGAAACATCTTTTCTCGTAACTCCCTGCTATTCCTCTGGTATTATTCTTACAAGTTTATGCTTAAATTCACAACTGGGTGTTGGGGGCGAGTTGGCACAAAGTCTGACACTATCCAATCAGTGCCGATAGTAGCAGACTGTGTAGGGACACACATCTTTGATAAAGGGAATAGTAACACCTAGTTCATATGTTTCTACGAGGGATAACAGATAAGCGGCACATTGTAGAGAAATGGGAAAAGATTCTCCAGAATTGTTATTTAATAAGGAATGCACGTATCTACTAATACAGACGTGGCAGGAGGGGTGACAAGTGACCAAGTCGTGCTCTACTCAGAGCAGGAAACATTGGCATTTGGAAATAAAGAATCAGGGTATTTAAAGGGAACCTGTCACTTTGAACATGATGTGTGAGTGGAAGACAGCATGTTAAAGAGCAGGAGGAGCTGAGCAGATATATAGGGGTCATTTAATAAGAACAGTGTTTTAGGTCTTAATAACCCCATGCGCTGTCATGGATCCGTCAAAGTTATGAAGAGGCGCCGGCCTCTCCATAACTTTGGTACATCCGCTGCCGGTCAAACTGTAAGCCAGCTTCCACGCTGGCTTAAATTTAAACAATTTTCCACGTCTAAAACAGGTGTAGAAAATGATAAATGGGATGGGATTGCCGGCCCGTCCCCGCTACTCCCCATTTTTTAGACCTGGAGTGAGCTGGAAAAAGTTGCAGATTGCGGCACAAATAACGTTTGCACCGCAGTCTGCAACAGATATATGCTAGAAAATGTATATGGCATATATCATTTAGTAAATGACTCTTATAGTATTTTAGGATTCAGTAAAAGTGGTTTATTCTGGGCTAAGAAGTCAAGGAGGTGGTCCTATCAGTGATTGACAGCCTGCCCTCTATGGCTGATAGGATGGACTACTTAATTTCAAAGCCCAGAATAAGCAGTAATTTAAATCAGTAAAATACAAGTTTTACTGAATCTTTTCCCTTAAAACTATATTTCTTGCTCGTATCATTGGGGGACACCAAAGACCATGGGTATAGCTGTTGCCATTAGGAGGCGACACTAAGCAGAAAAGTGTTAGCTCCTCCTCTCAGCTATACCCCTCCTGCAGACACTGAGCTAATCAGTTTTAGCTCAGTGTCCGTAAGAGGCAGACATGTTTTCCTGCTGGTCTGCCAACGCTTTATATATTTTTTTAAATGTTAAGGTCCGGGCTACAGGTGGACTCTAACCACCTGTTTTCCCCAGTGGGTCCTCAAGCCCGCTGCTCATTCCCCACCTCTGGAAGACAAGGGGGAACAGTGGATCTCAAATGCACTGTTACCCGCCAGCAACAGTGTCACCTTGACTCCTACTTCCAGAAGTGTAATTTTAACAAATAACCCTTGGAGCTCCCGTCCTATTTTGGGCCTAGTTCCCATCGTCCTATAGCACTACAGTGGGGCCAGTGGCGCAATGGATAGGCGGTGTGCTTGCACTCCTGCTAGCTACATACGTCCTGTAGCATCGGCAGAGTAGTTGCGCAACCAGTAGTACTTGCACTACTAGTGGATACTGTACATCATGTCGGGGTCCCCCTCTTTCCAAAGGTGGAGTAATTCCCCTACCTCTGGAAGCTTCCGCCTCTATCGCATTATCCGTCTTTCTTAGGTGGAGTGATTGCTTGCACATTAACTACCGCGACTACTCTCACTTCGTCTATTTGCTGGATACGGTTCCTACAATTGCCTTATCCCCCCCATCTTACATGGTATTTTGGCACTACCACTGGATACTGTGACTACTTTCACACTATCCCCTTCCTCAGAGAGTCATTTTACAGATTGGTGTCGGGTGCCTGCGTGGCGGCCTCTGTCTTCCCTGGGTGTTGATACCTTTCCTCGTGCCTTGAGTCCATGGCACCATTCTAATTTTGTTGATGTTTATTGGTACGCTCGGCCTCCACACTCCTTCAGTAGGTGAAATGTCCTGCACTGGGTGCCAGTTTTCTTCCTTCTCAGGTGGTAGTATACGTATATAAGTATACGCTAGCACCAATTCATGGTGGCTACTGCTGTTTGACCTCATTTTCAGGTGAAGTCCCTCCTCTGGTGAGGCCACGGGTGCTGGTATGGTCTCCCCCTATGAGGCAGTCTTTAGCTGGCAGTAGATTTTTGGGCTACTGTGTGACCCCTTTCCGGGAAAAGCGTTTGTGTTCCTTCTTCAAATGGCGACAGTTACTATGTTCTGGCTACAGGATGTATTGTCAGTGGGCGCGGCACCCGGGGTTCTTGCCACACCCCTTTCCTCCAAATGGAGTATCGGCCCTAGCTTTTCGTGTGGTTTCTACAAAACATTTCTCCTTTTGGAAGTGAAACTTTCTCACTCGTTGTAGCTGTGCTTGTGTCTACTTTTCCTTCTCCCACAGTTGGCACTGTGCTCCTGTTCTGCCATCACTGGGTGTGGTAGCTCCACCAAGCATGGTATATATGGTGTTCCTGAGAAAGGGACTGAGAGGTACACTTATTCCTTATAGCTCTGGTCAAATGCCCATACAAAGCCATGCTGCAAGTTATGGGTTTGTTCGCTTCTGGAGGGCATTCCAGTTTTCTGTACCTGGTATAACCTACCGATTTCTATGGCACTGGCTTAGCGCCTTGTTCCCTTCACATGTAGTGCATTGCCTCTACCATCTGCTACGGTGGCGGCACCAGCGTTACCTCCTGGTGGAGTTTGGGTATGCACTTATCCAGTTGCATATGTGAGTTGTCTGCATTTCTTCCCTCGCCAGGTAGAGCGGTCGTACTGTCCTTATTGTCACCACTAATATTCAGACATCAACGTCACTTCTACCTGTTCCCTTGGACTAGATAATTTCTTTCTCTAGTTTCCGATCAGGTCTGTCAGTCCAGGCAGCCTTTTTATAGGTATCAGACGGCTTCTCTCCTCTCTTGTTACAGAACTTAAGGTCCTCCTCTACATACCTCTGCTTTCCACATTGTCATTTTCCTTGGGAAGCACTCTTATGAGGCAAACCCCTTAGCCGTAGGTCTCAAAGGGACGTTTTTTTTATCCTGGAGGACACTTTTCTTTTTCCTTCCAGGTTAATCCCTTTTTCTCGCCCATTTTCCTTGGGGGACACAGACCTTGGGTATAGCTCAGCTCCCTAGGAGGCGTGACACTAAGTAAAACTGTTAAGCCCCTCCTCCATCAGCTATACCCTCAGCCTGGAGATAGAGGCTACCAGTTTTAGCTTAGTGTCCAAGGAGGCAAGACACTCCCTGCTACTGCAGGGCTGTTTTCTCCTTGTTATTTTTACTTTTTCTTCTAATTTTGTTATTTTATTTTTTCCTAGGGATACCAGAGACGCATTAGACCTCTCTGCTCTCTCGGGGTTGAGCTGCGCCAGTGCCAACTTATCTGCACTGCTGCCTCCCCCACAGAAGCAATAGGAGGATCTGGGCAGCAATGGCTCCCCTACATCCCGCCAGCTAGGGGGTCGCCCGCACGCCAAGCCCCTCTTCCAGCTTCCTGCCACTGCGGTGCCAGTGGCTGAAGGGGCGACCCTGCTGGAAAGGACTGAGGGTGAAGACGTCGGACGGTGAGATGGCTATTCCAGCCCATACCCCGTCCCTATCTGCAGCATCTACCCCTCTGGGTAAGGGGGGCACCCGTGGTCGCTCATTCTGAGCGCTCATCTGCAGGACAATGCAGCACAGCAGCATCCTCAGCACCCCCACGCCGTTCCCCCCCACGCTGCTATCTTTCTCCCTCCCCCTCATTCGGGGCTGACTCCATTTTTCTCTTCTCTCTCTCCCCCTTCCCGCCGAGAACGGGGGGCGGGGATTAGCGGTCCCGGCAGGGGGCGGGGCTTACACGCGTGTCATTTTGGGGGCGGAGCTACGTTCTCCTTCACAGGAGACATTTCAAGCGCTGGAGGGGGCGGAGCTTGTTCCCCGCGCTTTCTGCTGAGGTTTCCCGCGCTTCCTCACTCCTGACAGGAAGCTGGGACACGGTGGGGGACTCTAACCTCCTGTGTACATCGCTCGGCTTCTGTGGGCGCTCTCTGCTGCTCACTGCTGTTCACTGCTTCTCTGCTGCTGCTGATCTGGGCCATCTCCTGACGTTCTTCTGAGGCACTGGTAGGACAGTTAACCCTCTCCTAACCCTCCTGGTCATAGCTGCTATAACCCTTTGTGGTCTCTATATTAGAGTACAACCACACTTCAGCATGTCAGATCCCACAGGTGCCCCCAAACCCTGGTACCATGCCTGTACCGCCTGTAAGGAACTTTTTCCGCGTGGGCAATCTGAGCCGCATTGCCTTGCATGTCAGGCCCCGGTGCAGGGCCCGCTTCCCGCTGCGCCCCCCGGTGCCTCTGAACCCCCTGACTGGGCTAGGTCTCTGTCTCAGGCGGTGGAAAGCCTTACACACGTAGTGGGCCGTCTCGTGGATAGACCGCCTCTCCCGCAGGCTGCCACAATCCCTGTCGCACCCGCTGGGACTACCGTTTCTGCCGCCCCCACTGGTTCCCTGCCTCCCAGCGAATCTTCCAGGGCCCGGCATACTCAGAAACGTTCAAGGGTTGAGCGCACATCTTCTCCAGATGCTTCGCTCTCTCCGCCATGCGTGCGAGCTCAGTCAAGTCTATCCTCTCAAAGGGATACGCTTTCTGAGGGAGAACTGGCGGATTCGGACGTGGACATGGACTCAGAGCTTCCGTCCAAATTGGCGTCCGCGGTGGGGCATCTTGTCACTAGCATCCGTGATACCTTTCAGCTACACGATGACCCCCCCAGCTCTGAACAGGCCGGCGTGTCCTTTCTCCGCCCCAAACAGGCCTCCAAGGTTTTTCCCATACACGCTGATTTTTCTTCTGTGGTATCCAAGGCTTGGACTCGGCCTAACGTCCGCTTTATTACACCCAAAAAGCTGGACATTTGTTATCCCTTTCCAGCGGATTCTGTGACCACGTGGACATCCCCGCCTAAGGTTGATCCTCCCGTGGCTCGCCTGTCCAAAAGCACTACTATTCCTGTACAGGACGGATCTTCCCTCCAGTCTGTTGAGGACCGTCGTACGGAATCCCTCTCCAAGGCCATATTTACTGCCTCTGGTTCGGCCCTTAGACCGGTCTTTGCCTCCGCCTGGGTTGGCAAAGCGGTCTCTGAATGGGGTTTGCAACTGGAACGGGAGTTGGGGTCGGACGTCCCTGTTCAGGACCTCCGTTCCTTAGCCCAACTAATTGTTCAGGCCGGAAAATTCGTCTGTGAGGCCTCCCTTGATGCGGGTGCCCTCATTGCCCGTTCCTCTGCCCTGGCAGTTTCTGTCAGGAGGGAACTCTGGCTGAAGGTTTGGGCGGCGGACGCCGCTTCCAAACGCTCTTTGGCCGGCCTACCATTCACGGGTTCCCGCCTGTTCGGAACCCGTCTGGACGAACTTATATCAGAGGCCACGGGTGGGAAGAGTACTCACCTCCCCCAGTCCAGGCCAATGGGCGCCCCCCGTGGTCGCGCTGGTTCGTCCCGTTTTCGGTCCTTTCGCAAGCCCACCGGGTCTAGACCCGCGGCCAGTTCTTCTTCCTCTGGCCCAGCCCAGGATAGACGCAAGAAGCCGTTTTTTCGGACGCAACCTACCTGGCGCAAGTCCCAGCCTGCACGGGCTCCCACAGGCCAGCAGCCCTCTGCCTGAAGGTGCGCCCCCACCCACCCGGGTGGGGGGCCGCCTTCTCCTATTCAGGAACGTATGGCGGGCCCACATCTCAGACGCATGGGCGCTCGAGATTGTATCTTGCGGATACAAAATCGAATTTGCGTCCATTCCGCCAGACCGTTTCTTCCGATCCCGTCCTCCGCGAGATCCCGTACGAGTGGCCGCCTTCTTCGCGGCCATTCACTCTCTAATGGACAAGGGTGTCGTCGCCCCCGTGCCTCCGACGGAAAGGTTCAGGGGGTTCTACTCGAACCTCTTTGTGGTTCCCAAGAAGGAAGGCTCAGTGCGTCCGATCTTGGACCTAAAACGCCTGAACCGTTTTCTCCGACTGCAGAGATTCCGGATGGAGTCTCTCAGGTCCGCAGTGGCCTCCCTGGAAAGAGGGGATTTCATGGCCTCAATCGACATTCAGGATGCATACCTCCACGTTCCGGTTGCTCCATGTCATCACCGCTTCCTGCGCTTCGCGGTGGGGGACGATCACTTCCAATTCGTCGCCCTTCCCTTTGGTCTGGCGACGGCTCCTCGAGTGTTCACCAAGGTCCTGGCCCCTGTCTTGGCCCTTCTACGTTCAAGAAGTGTTTTTCTTCTCCCATACTTGGACGACATCCTGGTCAAGGCACCCTCCTTCTCTCAGACATCCCGCAGTGTGGAACTCACTCTGGAGACCCTGACGCGGTTCGGTTGGATTATCAACCACCCCAAATCTTCCCTTACCCCCTCCAGACGGCTGATCTTCCTGGGGATGCTCCTGGATACAGAGTTGGCGGAGGTCCGCCTTCCGTCGGACAAGCGTCTGGCCCTTCGCGGGTCGGTTCGCAGTCTCCTCCGTCATCACCGCCCTTCCCTCAGATCCAGCATGCGGTTGTTGGGAAAGATGGTTGCCTGTTTCGAAGCGGTGCCGTTCGCACAATTCCGATCCCGCACCTTTCAGAGGGCAATTCTGTCGGCCTGGGACAAATCACCGAGGAGTCTGGACAGGACCTTTCTTCTGCCTCCCCTGGCTCGGGCTTCCCTCGGCTGGTGGTTGCATATCCCTCTAAGGGGGAAGTCCTTCCTTCCACTGAACTGGCTGGTGATTACCACAGATGCCAGCTTACGGGGGTGGGGGGGGGGGTTTTCCCTCCCCGGTCCGTCCAGGGCGTTTGGTCTCTATCGGAGTCCAGACTTCCAATCAATATTCTGGAACTGAGGGCGATTCTTCTGTCCCTCAGACACTGGACCCATCTGCTGAGGGGCCACCCTGTTCGGATCCAATCGGACAATGCCACGGCTGTGGCATACATAAACCATCAGGGAGGCACTCGCAGCGCTGCAGCGATGCAAGAGGTGACCCTCATTCTCCTCTGGGCGGAGACGCACGTGCCGGCCTTATCTGCGATTTACATCCCGGGGGTGGACAACTGGGCGGCGGATTTCCTCAGCCGGTCCACCATCGACCCGGGAGAATGGTCCCTGCACCCAGAGGTGTTCGAAGCCCTTTGTCTTCGCTGGGGTCGCCCCGACGTGGACCTCATGGCCTCCAAATTCAACCACAAGGTCCCCCTATACCTGGCCAGGGCACGGGACCCGAAGGCATACGGCGCCGACGCGCTCGTCCTTCCGTGGCGCGAATTCTCCCTTCTGTACGTCTTTCCTCCTTTTCCCCTCCTGCCACGGGTTCTTCGGAGGATCGCGGTAGAGGGCGTCCCCGCGATTCTAATCGCCCCGGATTGGCCCCGCCGGTCTTGGTACGCCGACCTAATGTTGCTGTTGGCAGACGCACCGTGGCCACTGCCCTCCAGGGAAGACCTTCTCTCTCAGGGACCGATCTTCCACGAGCATTTAGGCTCGCTACGTTTGACGGCGTGGCTATTGAGACCGCCGTCTTAACGCGACGGGGTTTCTCCGCGGACGTAGTCCGCACCATGATCCGGGCTCGTAAGCCCGTATCCTCTAGGATCTACTATCGGGTTTGGAGGTCCTATCTGGGGTTCTGTGAGTCCCGGAGCATCCCACCTCTCCGGTTTTCTCTTCCCACAATCCTGTCCTTCCTCCAGTCGGGTCTGGACCTGGGGCTGTGCCTCAGTTCTCTGAAGGGTCAGATTTCGGCGCTGTCTATTCTTCTCCAGCGTCCCCTGGCCCCTCTAGGGCCAATTAAGACCTTCTTACAAGGGGTGGCTCACTCTGTTCCGCCGTACCGCCCTCCAGTTCCTTCCTGGGACCTGAATGTGGTGCTCTCGGCGCTCCAATCAGCCCCCTTCGAGCCTTTACGGGAGGTCTCCCTTCGCCTTCTGTCCTGCAAGGTCATCTTTCTTGTGGCCGTCACGTCTCTCCGACGGGTGTCGGAGTTAGCGGCTCTTTCTTGCTCCGAACCTTTCCTGATCTTCCACCAGGATAAGGTTGTGCTTCGGCCTGTCCCGACTTTCCTGCCAAAGGTGGTCTCCGCCTTTCACATCAATGAGGACATCGTCCTTCCGTCGCTCTGTCCCTCTCCTTCCCACCCCAGAGAACGGGAACTGCACCGTCTGGATGTGGTCAGGGCGTTGAGGATTTACTTGGAGGTCACCGGGTCCTTTCGGCGCACGGACTCCCTGTTTGTGGTTCCGGAGGGTTCGCGCAGAGGGTTGGCGGTCTCCAAGGTGGCTATTGCCCGTTTCATTAAACTGGCGGTGTCTGAGGCTTATCGAGCCAAGGGCAGACCTCCGCCTTTCGGCGTCACTGCTCATTCCACCAGAGCAGTCGGAGCTTCCTGGGCGCAGAGGCATCGGGCCTCGGCTGAACAGTTGTGCAAAGCAGCCACTTGGTCCTCTCTGCACACTTTCACAAAGTTCTATAGGGTGCATACGCATGCATCAGCGGATGCTGCTTTGGGCCGCCTGGTTTTGCAGGCAGCGGTTTCCTGATGCTCTGGTGGTGTTCCGCCTTGGGTTTGTGGTCCCTCCCTTCTTGGACTGCTCTTGAACGTCCCAAGGTCTGTGTCCCCCAAGGAAAATGGGCGAGAAAAGGAGATTTTTGTATAACTTACCAGTTAAATCTCTTTCTCGCTCTTCCTTGGGGGACACAGCACCCACCCTTCTGTGTTTGGTTACAGGGTTATGGTCTGGCGCCCCGTTGGGTTGCTGGCTGGTTGTTTCCGTTATTGGTTGTTATCCTTTCACTACTTGGACACGCAACTGGTAGCCTCTATCTCCAGGCTGAGGGTATAGCTGATGGAGGAGGGGCTTAACAGTTTTACTTAGTGTCACGCCTCCTAGGGAGCTGAGCTATACCCAAGGTCTGTGTCCCCCAAGGAAGAGCGAGAAAGAGATTTAACTGGTAAGTTATACAAAAATCTCCTTTTTTTTTCTTATTTTTTTGGGGGTTGGTCGTTTCCACTGCCTTGTTCTATTGTCTCTTCTCTCCCTCAAAATGTTTTTCTTGTGGGCCATGGTCATGTCAAACATCAAGGTTCTCTAGCCCTGACTTGTTCATGGTCTTGCTGAAGTGTTCTTCTCCTCTGGCAGTCTAGTATGCAGTTCGGGGTTGTTGCCTTCTGGCACCCCTACTTCTTCCCCTATGGGGAGCAAGATTCGTCACGTTTGCAGTTCTTTGTCCCTTCGGTTTCCAGACACTGTTTTTCAATTCATTTATTTATTTTTTCTCATGCCATGTGGTGTCTGTTGATCACTCTAGGGTGTTTTTTTTCTTGGGGTACTGATCCTTGGGTATCACTTCTTTAGAAGTTTTCTGGGCCCAGGGTTTGTTTTCTCTCTTCGGTATTCCTGCAGTCGCTCCGTTTGTTCTGGTGACTGACTTGTTTTCTTTCTGGTCCATCTGTGGATATTCTGTATGCTCTCCACTTTTTCCGAAGTCTCCTAAGCCGTGGCTTATGTCCCCTGTGCTGTTCTTCTTCTGCCCAGCCGGGGCCTCTGTGTATTCAGCCGCTCTCTGGCTGGTCTTCCTGGGAATGGCTCTTCCTGCCCTACCCATTTTTTCAGGGTTTTTTGGTGTGTCCTTCCCCTGTCATTCTGTGCAGGGCGTTATGAAAGGTTTTGGATTCGTTCTGGTCTTATTCTCTCCCCATGGTACTGCTCTTTAACGTCCCATGGTCTTCTGTGTCCCCCAAAGATACGAGTGAGAAAATAGGATTTTTTGTGCTTACCTGTAAAATCCTCATCTCGCTGAGTTCATTGGGGGACACAGCTCCCACCCCGTAAGTACATTGCTGGCTCTCCTTGATGGGTCCCTCCGTTTCTTGGTTCTGACCCATCTCCGTATTTCTTCCTTTTTATTTTTTTCTGTTGGCTTCTCCTGGCTGCTCCTACTGCTTTCATACAAACTGATTAGCTCAGTGTCTGCAGGAGGGGTATAGCTGAGGGGAGGGGCTAACACTTTTCTGCTTAGTGTCGCCTCCTAGTGGCAGCAGCTATACCCATGGTCTTCTGTGTCCCCCAATGAACTCAGCTAGAAAAGTATTTTACAGGTAAGCACAAAAAATCCTATTATCAATCTGCTCTGCCCCTATCTTTAATATGTTGCCTGCAGATTACTTTACATTTTCCTGGTGACAGATTCCCTTTAGATATAATGGAAAGTGATTATTAATACTTATGACTGGATAGGGTAGGGATTTATTTTTGATATACTGTAGAAAACAAGTGATTAAATTAAATCCTTATGACTGTTTGTATTCTAAAGCGATATCATCTTTGTAATATTATAGGATGACTGGATTTTTTCTATAAGAATTGTATAAGAATTCATACAAACATAATTATTGCTGAAAAAAAAGCAATACATAGATAAGAGGTATGATTTTGGAAATGATGCTGAATGTAGTGCTGTATTCCGTAGAAATAGCAGACTATAATAGGATACCAAAACTAACAGTATTAAATTGGTTGTCTGTTTACACAGAGGGGGTGCAGCTGCTCTGCCTGATAGACAAGGCTGCAGACGCCTGCCGCTACCTCCAAACTTACAATGAATGGAACCACGCAGCCTGGCTGGCAAAGGTGAGTACTGCAGATGTTAATGGTCAGGTACATTTATTATTTATCGCTGTCAGTTCGCTTTAATGTGGACACCCCACAGCTATAGGAACCAGAAGGATCTTATGTTGAACTAAGTCTGGTTCACTAGAACAGCTGGAGGTGAGAACATTACGGCCATAATACACACACTGAAATGCACCTGTATTATACCTTGGCCACAGTGGTTCCATTGTGAGGCTACAGAAAATGGCAATTTGGGGTGTGTTCACATATGTTTTTGATCTCTGGCAGACTGTTATGGCAAAAGAATAGACTGCTGGAGTTCACTGTATCTGGCATAGGTGGATCCCCCCGTGCACTGCCAGATCGACATTGACCATGATGGCATCCGGATGATTTCCAGCTTGTATGCCGGCTTTTGGCCAGACAAAAAATACTGCATGCAGCACTTTTTGCCCAACCAAAAGCTGCCATATATGCCTGAAACTGGTTGTATCCTATTCTAGTCAGTGGCGATCTGATGGTGCATGGCGGTATCCAGCTATGCCAGATACATTGAAATCCAGCAGTCTTTTCCTTTGCCGGAACAGACTGCCAGACTTCACAACCCACATATGAGCCTAGCATAAGGTAATATGTTCATAGTGAGATAACATCTTAGGGCTGTATTACACCAACAGATTATCTGACAGATTTTCTGACCAATTATTGGTCAGATGGCCGATTACACCCACAGATCTCTTGTTATACACACCAACGATTGGTCTGATTAAACAGAAATTGGTCAGATAATCTGTTGGTGTAATACAGCCCTTAAGGTTGTTGCGGGGTGCCACGTTCGTATGTGAATTACGAGACTGCAGCCCAGAACACTCAATGAATAGCAGAGCTGTGTGCATAGTTGCTATATATCAGAAAATGGTGGACCTGTCCCATGATATGTCTGATGTCATATGTACAGTATGGAGCTATTCTCGCCTACGATCCTTTGCACATATCACAAGCAATAGAAGATGCCTTAAGTTTTTGTCTATTTAATCCTTTATGGAATAAATAAAAAATAAAAAAATTGTTCTCCCCATATGGCTTTCGTAGGTACATTAAGGGCCCATAAATTTGTATGTCAAGGTTGCAGGTAGTTGGAATATGGCTGAGTGTGTGAGGCCTTATACTTAAAGGGGTTGTCTCACTTCCGCAAGTGGCATTTATCATATAGAGAAAATTAATACAAGGCACCTTCTAATGTATTGTGACTGTCCATATTGCCTCCTTTTGCTGGCTGGGTTAATTTTTCCATCACATTATACACTGCTTGTATCCAGGGGTTACGACCACCCTGCAATTCAGCAGTGGTGGTCGTGCTTGTACACTATAGGAAAAAGAACCAGCTTACAGTATCTGTGCTCCCATGGTCCCTGGCCACCAGAGAGGCTGGAGCTTTTTCCTATAGTGTGAAAGCACGACCACAGCGGGTGGATTGCAGGGTGGTCGTAACCAAAGAAACTAGCAGTGTATAATGTGACGGAAAAATTAACCAAGCCAGCAAAGGAGGCAATATGGACAATCACAATACATTAGTAAGTGCCTTGTATTCATTTTCTCTACATGATAAATGCCACTTGCTGAAGTGACAAAACCCCTTTAATGGATGAAAGAATAGACCAGCAGCTTTAGGAGGTGTCCTTCACACACTCGTTCTGGGTTTTACAACATTAAAACACTAAGATAAGCCAAGTATTTCAAGGGTTCTTAAAGGGGTTGGCTAGTATCATTACTCACTGCACACGTTCTGGGAACCCTCGATCAGCGTCCATTTTCGGAAAACAGCACCAGCAAGCAGGTGAGCAGACCTGGATGTAGACATGAATTATTCATATTAAATAACATGCCAATACTGATGCTTCTTACTGGCTGCATGCTTGTGCTGTTCTCAACCCATGTGCAGCTAGTAATAGATACTGGCCATCCCCTTTAATGGATTTTTTATTTTATTTTTTACAATTGTTTTTCGTGTTATTTTGTAAATTCATTTTAGCTCTGTAAAGAAACCAGAAAAAAGGTGAATCCTAGAGCATGCTGCATTTTGATTAAAAAAAAACAACAGTAGAACAAAGTGCTATGTAACTAGGCATACTTATATTTCACTATAGGCATGAAATGTTGCGGAAATGGTTGTGTGTGATTTGAGGGTCACACTGTTCAACCTTCTTCTTTATCAGGTGCGACTGAATCCGGAGGAATGCGCCGAGGTCATGAAGCGTTGGGTTGACCATCTCTGTTCACCACACATCAACCTGAAATACAAAGCAATCCTTGTTCTCCTCTCTCTTGGCTGCTTCAGGAAAGTCATTGAGATGTTACACAGGTAAAGTTATATTTTCTGCATAGAATATTTAATTGTGCAGCGGTTATAAAATTATTCCCATGTTATGCTGTACCCTGAGCAGTGGATCAGTAGCACAATACTAGACCTCCAATGAAGTTGGCATTAACCCCCTTGCTACCCTAGACCATAAGTAAGCTGGCACCGACCTCTTTACTGCACTAGATCATTTGACATAATTTTTTTTTTTACTTTTTTTCCCCCGTTGTGTAAACTTGAGCATTTGTTATTGTCTAATGCAGGGATGGCCAACCTGCGGCTCTCCAGCTGTTGTAAAACTACAACTCCCACCATGCCCTGCTGATAGCTGTAGTCATTCTGCATGCTGGGAGTTGTAGCTTTGCAGCAGCTGGAGAGCCTCCGGGTGGCGATTCCTGGTCTAATGCATTATAGTTTTTTTTTTTTTATAATTTTCTTCATTTCCGCCGTACTTGAGCCTTTATTTTATTTTTCCATTAACGTAGCTTTGTGAGGGCTTGTATTTTGCAAAACAAGTTGTATTTTTTTTTCCAGTGGTACCATTTTCATGTATTTATTTCTTAATGACTTATTAACTCTCTTTGGGGGCTTATTTTTTTTTGCAGGGCAAGTCATTTTTAAATAAAACCAATTTTGCAGTATATATATTCTAAGGATGGGTTATCAGTATCTAAGTTCTGGAAAACCTTCCCTTTACCTTCTGTCACTTTATCCTGATGTCTGTTTTAGTGACTACCTGCATTCCCCATGTGATAAGAATTCTGGAGCATCTATTCTTATGACCCTTTTTGTGCCATTGCTGTATTATTCCTTCTAGAAGTTGAATGAATTGTCTGCAGGTCTAACTGGATGTTACCAGATAGGAATGTGTCCCTGCACAGTCTGACACTATCCAATCCGTGCTGACTAAACAGGGACACCACCCCCCCAACTGGTAACACCCAGGTGAATCTTTCTTGCAGACTGCTAGCAATTCATTCGTAAACTTCTAGTAGGAATATTAGAGGAATGGCACACTATACGGTCATAAGAATTGATGCTCCAGAATGATTATTGCATGTCAAATGCAAGTAGTCAGGAGAGCTGACAGGTCCGCTTTGAAACAATTATGAGAAAATGAGGAAAGGTTGTATTTTTTTTCCTATTTTTTTTACCAGTTTTCCCTGAATAAAACCCACCAAATGTATTGAACTCTACTACAATTTTCTATAATCGGAGAGATCCCTGTGTCCTGAATAAAAGTGAAACATTTTGGGGTAGGCTGAGAGACAGTTCCCCCTTTATAAAGGGAAGGCAATCCAAAAGGGGGAATTTTGCTCTGATTATAAATGCCCAAAGCAGGTGGTGAGTGAGGGATCAGTAAAGGAGAGCTCAGGAAAAGGTTAATAAAGGGGTAACAGTTTGTGTGTATTGTAAGTACAGTCTTATAAGATGAAAGGCATTTTTCCGACCGATATTACCGTGACCTGCTTGGCTTTTCTCTGAAACAGCACTACTCCTGACTCGAGGCTGTGTCTGGTCATTTTCAATTGAATAGAGTTTGTTCCGTATCTTACGCAGGATTGCACAAGGAGTGACATTGTGGAGGAGAAAATTTGAAAAAGATGTTGCAGGCATTGAATCCAATACGGCTTTACATAGCTATTTTATGTAGTTCCTCAATAGCAGCTGGAGAACAGCAGGTTATCGGAGTCTGAGACTGCTGATTGCATTCCAGGGGATATTGCTTGTATTTTTATAGTCAGAGTCTGTCTCCCTTGTTTTTCAGCTTGCGTTGTTTTGATCGCGCTGCCTTGTTTTTGGAAGCCTGTCTGCAGAACTCAGCAATTGAAATCAGCATTGAAACCAATATCCTTTTATTTATTTCTAAAGGTAACTTCAGGCCTTCAATTTAGC
This sequence comes from Bufo gargarizans, assembly GCF_014858855.1. Taxonomy (NCBI): domain Eukaryota; kingdom Metazoa; phylum Chordata; class Amphibia; order Anura; family Bufonidae; genus Bufo; species Bufo gargarizans. The sequence goes on along the minus strand of NC_058085.1, from coordinate 289,851,580 downwards.
TCAGCAAATTAGTTATGTTTTAAAGGGGTATTCCCATCTGAGACAATGGGGGCCGAGCCAGCTATCGGGTATTCTCGGCGGCCCCATAGAAATGAATGGAGGGAGGCTGCGCATGCGCAGTGCGCCCTTCACAACTTTCAGGGTTCTGTTTTCGGTGTAGGTGTGGGTCCCAGAGGTGGAACCTACATCTATCAGACAATGGGGGCATATCCTAGCGATAGGCCACCATTGTCTGAGATGGGAAAACCCCTTTAACTCAGTTCCCTCTATGTAGAGTAGAGGCCCCAAAACATAACCATACCTCTCTCATGAAAGTCCGGTCCTCTGATCATGAGAAATGTTTCTTTTTATGTTTATGCAAATAAGGTTTCCAGTGCACCATGGGTGGGACTACTCTGTTTGGTGCACCTGGCATCTCCTGTGTTATTGCCACCGGCTCAGAAATCTCAGGGACTGTCAGTGAAACAAGAGGATAGGTGGTGGGCAGCATTACTGGGGGAGTGATGTGGCATCAAACAGAGCGGTCCTGCCGAAAACCTAATTTGTATAAATATAAAAAGGAGCATTTTTCAGGATTACAGGACTGGATTTTCACAAAAAAGTTATGATTATATTTTGGGACACCTGCAGAATGCCTACTTTGAAAACGATTTTTGAGGTGAGTCTATAAATGTCATGGCCATCATTTGTTGAGACAACCCCTTTACATAAAATACTGCTTCAGTACTCAATATGGAACTTATTATTTTGAGAATGTTAAAGGTTATCGACATCTTTGGGGCAATTGCATTTTACTCATTTATGGCAAAATTTTTATTTATTTTTTTTCCATTTTCAGCCATTTTTGAGATATAGGGGTTAAAAAGTCTGTTTGCGAGCATCACTTCTCATCAGCTGACTGGTCATGTGAAGCTTTATATCTGATCTCACAAACATTCATTATAGCTAAACTCTTATCAAACTGATAATATAGCTTAAATGAGTGTTTATGAAGTCAGGAGATCAGAGATAAGGCTTCACATGAGCCGCCAGTTGACAGGACTGAGAATTGATATTATGCAAACATATTGATTTTTTTACCCCTATATCTAAAAAACAACTTTTTAAAATTTTTAAGAAAAGACAAATTGAAAAAATATTTTTAGTCTTTGTTTAAGTTAGTAAAATGCAATCATAAAATAAATTGGCCCTAAGGTGTCCCTAGACTTTAATCTGCATTTTTCTTTTAATTTAATTGACTGGTAATTAACATTTTCGATTTGCATTGACCATGATAAGTAACTCTGAAGGTTTGCAGGGAATTTAGCACTGCACTGGTGACCATGCAGCAGGTACTTTAACATTTATTGGTGGCTTTTCCTTAACCCTGTCTCACATAAACTGATCTCTGCAGTATTTGCAGATTATGCCCGTGCCCTCCGCTCTATAGGTTTTACCCAGGGATCTCTGCGTTTTGCCCAGAAGGCAGGAGATGCTGGGGCAGAGCTGGTGTCTGAGCTTCAGAGCAACAAATTCGAAGATGAAAAATGAGGCAAATAACTGAACAATTGCCCATCTACTGAAAACTGAAAGAATGAAGGAAACGTGGAATTACAATTACAACAGATCATTGCACTCAGTACACCCTCTGCTATTCCTCTTGTTCCAGCTTGAATATTGAGCCTCTCCGTGCATTCTTACCTGTATACAGTAAATGACACTACCTGACAACCATTCCAATATATTCCTTACTGTACGAACTACAGCACAAAATACTGAAGATAGAACCAGGAATGGCTATTGCCATGTTCTCCAAACAGTGTAGTATTGACACATATGGCACCTAAGTTTAGTCCTGAGCAGGTTGGGTACTTACAGTTTACCAGATTTTCAGAAAAATTGAAATAATTAAAACTATAGTTTAGAGTTCATTTGGAAAACAGTGTTATTCACTTGACTTATATAAACCCATCTGATGATTATCATAAAGAAAACCCCGCAAGTGATGTGTAATAGGCTAAAATAATTCTGGTAAGTTCTCCATGCGGGGGAAGTACCGTATGTTCTTGATGTACAGTTAGAAAATCAATTCATTGTCTCATAGGAGCTGCAGGCTTATCTTACATAAAAAGTAGAAAGACCCAGCTTCCGATAAAACAATATCCTTTATTTGATGCAGTAAAATCCATACGTGACAAGACAGGTGCAGAATCGACGCGTTCCGGATCTTACATTAACGATCCTTAGTAAGGATCGTTAATATAATATCCAAATTGGTTTGATTCTGCACCTGTCTTGTCTTGTATGGATTTTACCGCCTCAAATAAAGGATATAGTTTTATCGTAAGCTGGATCTTTCTACTTTTTATGCAGTTTACATTGGCTTTGTTCTGGCTGTATCCGTGCCTCCGACTCGATACGCAGGTGAGCGCTGCAATTTGACTTTCTATATCAGGATTATCTTACAGTATGTACAGATTAGGTGAAGTTCCGTTACTTACCATGTTTTTTTGCTCCATAAGACACATCAGACTATAAGACGCACCTAGGATATTGAGAAGGGAAATAAGGGAAAAAAACTTTCAGCAAACCTCAGATCTGACATCTGATCAGACCCCCATTCCTTAGACCTCAGATCAGACCTCCATTCCTGCTCAGATCAGACCCCCAAGCTCCAAAAAAAAAAGAAATGAATGTATGCCTCCTGCTCTGGCCTGCACTGACACTCGCCACTCTCTGGTCTTCTTCCGGTCCACAATGCATTGTGCCTTGTCATCGCATAGCATCAGGCCATAGTGTACGCAGTCAGGACATGTGCAGCCGGAAGACGACCACGGAGCAATAAGTATACTCACCACTCCCTGTGCCTCCTACATACTAATGACCACTTTCCCTCTACTTTTGGGGGGGAAAAGTGCATCTTATAGTCTGAAAAATACGGTACTCTAAAACTGTCCACCAGGGTAGGTAGTTATAATCATACCTGTGCTAGAATATACTGTATAGCTGATTTCCTGACCTGTGAAAATATGAACCTGTAGAAGTTCCACTTCTTTAGCTCAAGTAGTACATAACAACTATAAAATCTATATATGCTTTGTCAGCTTTGCAGCCAATTTTTATTGTCCCAAAACATCTAAAAAGGAGAAACTCTGTAATAGAATAGTTTTAATAAAGACCTATCATGTGTGTCATTAGTAGACTTGTGTTTCCATGGTAACAAACTGATCCTCCATCATGTTCCCCTCCATCTGACCCCTGCTTACTTTCAGTAGGTTAGTGAAAGTAGTGGACAGATGGAAGAGTATTACTGCAGGATCAGACTACACATTATTTGTTTGTAGTCTGTTGCCATGGATACACATAGCTTAATATAGCAGCTGTGAAAACAGATTGATAGTCTTTAATAAAAATTTCCTATTTCAAAGTTGATTCTTATTACATGCAGTGGAGCAATATCAAAAAAGCTGTGAAAGTGGACATACTGTAAACTATGTGTCGCACTGGTAATGGCAATGCCCTTGTACCTGGGGATATTTGTGTTAGAAGATTTTTAAATGTGTGTTTAGTAGAATCTAATGTGACTCACTGGCCATGTAGAAGGCAAGTCAAATTGTGCAATAAATCTAATGTGCATACATGTTCGGCAGAGCTGAAAGTCTGTGTCCATTAGAAATCGGACATATTATTACTGGAATGAAAGATCTTTAGCCAGTACACATCCAATTATAGCATATGTATGGCTGGTTTTACCGTACTTAAAATCAATCGTTCTGGACCAAGAAATTCCAACCTGATGCACAGTAAGAAATGTGTGTATAGTATCTGTAGTCTTTTGCAAATTTGTATTTTTGTACTGTCTTAGTCCTCTTTTTCGTTGACCCAAGGTTGGGATTACACTTTCTTATCAAGGAGTTTTCCTAGTAAAGTGATGACATCATTAAAAGGGGGTTGTTACGAGTATCATTTTATTTTTTTCAAAGTGTAAGGCATACACTGCAAAAGTTTAAAATAGAAAGAAAAATGCTGATCCCTTTAATCCTCCACTGCTGCAGCATCGTCAATCTGATCATCCCAAGCAGTCTTTGTATGCTTCCGTACGTCTGAACACTTGACATCTAACCACATGACCGCTGCAGCCAATCACTGACCTCAGTGGTCAGTAGTATATACAACTCGTGGTTAGACGGCACATGGTAAGCTGCATGGAAGCATACTGAGACTGACGTGGGCTATCGGATCACCAGCACTGGAGCGGCAGGGGATAAAATTTGTAATTTGTAATTTTTTATTTGAAAGCATTTCATGTAGTCTGAAAACAGTAGTTATGTTCGGGACAAGTCTTTGAACTATCCTGCAAGTAATTCTAGTTCTTGTTAGTAGATGCGATGCTCTATTGTCAAATTGAAAATTGTTTAATATTTGCTGTATATAGTGGAATATATATGATATTTTTGATAGGGATGCGTATAGAAATGCTTGGATATCATCATTAGGCACTTTAAAGGGCATCTGTCAGCAGTTTTGTACCTATGACACTGGCTGACCTGTTACATGTGCACTTGGCAGCTGAAGGCGTCTGTGCTGGTCCCATGTTCATATGTGCCCGCATTGCTGAGAAAAATGAAGTTTTAATATATGCAAATGATCCCCTAGGAGCAATACAGGTGTTGGTGTAACTCCTAGAGCTGTGATGGCTAACCTCCGGCACTCCAGCTGTGCTAAAACGATGACTGCCAAGATGCCCCCTTGCTCGGCTGTTCTTAGAACTCCATAGAAATGAATGGAGCATGCTGGGAGTTGTAGTTTTATCACAGCTGGAGTGTCGGCGGTTAGCCATCGCTGAATTAGAGCAATGAATGGGGAGATCTCTGGATCCATAAGAGGTAGAGGGCTGGTTCTAGCTTTGTTTGGAAGAGATTGTCATGTACTGTATTTATTTTTTACATCAATCAATGCATAACCCCAATGAACAGCTGGCCATGGCTCCTACCTAGCAGTCAGCAGTTTGTCATTTTTATTAATATTCGTTAAAAAATTAGGATGTGATGGTTTGTACTTTACTGATTGATCATCTTTACCCATCTGGTCCCATTGGCATTACTGAAGAAGCCGTGACTCATAGGGACGTCCTCATTTTATTTTGTATTAACAGGAGAAATAAAATAAAAAATTGGCAAACATGCTTGTATTTTTTTTAAGAATTTGTATGGGAGAGGGAATGTGGACATAGTGTGCTACTTGTCATTCAGCAGCTGCTGTTCTAGTGACAACTCATTACTTCTGCCTTCCCCTGCACAGAATGAAAGTCTTGTGGGGTCGCCTGCAAAATGGATTTTTGGATGGTCCGCCACAGTCTCATTTAGACACATGCTTTCTCTGGGAATGTTCAGTAAAACAACAATAAATAGGGGTTAATCATCATAAAATACACTTTTTTTTTTTGCTGCAAGAGGTGTCCTGGGGGTCAGTCAACTGCAAGGCTGTCCCGGAATAATGTCTGCGTACGTGAAAACTGACTGTATCTTTTTTGTCATTCCATACCAAGTGTTTGTCATTTAGACTAATGTATTAAAAATATGAAATATTTAAATGTTATGTTTGTTTTGTTTTTTGTGCCTCTTTCTTTGTCGGATACAGCACCCCTTTGGGCTGGGTTAGGTATTGCAGCTTATCCCCATTTAAGTGAATAGGGCTGAGCTGCAAATAATTCCTATAGCTGTAGGTTCATATTCTGTTTCCTGAACAGGAGCATTTCTGATTGTATGAAATTGATTGCTCTGAAATGTGCCTCTGCAAGAGACACAGACTGCAATAAAACGTCTCACTCTGAAGACACAAGTAATACATACAGTATAGCATTATTCTAGGAATACATCTGACTTTCATTACAGACACAACAGATTGCAGGGATGTGAAGACAAGACCGTGACCGCTGTCTGCATTGCACTGAGAACATATTCTGCCTAACACTTCCTACAAGTGACTGTTGGAACAATAATGAAAATTCCCAATTTATTCTGTTGAATTGCAGCAATTTACTATGCAGCTAAAAACTCCAGCAATTTGCAGTAAAGCGCCTGTGGGTTTTGACTATGCCCTGTGTAAATATAAGTCTACTTTCACACTCGCGTTTTGGCTTTCCGTTTGTGAGATCCGTTCAGGGCTCTGACAAGCGGTCCAAAACGGATCAGTTTGCATTCTAATGCATTCTGAATGGAAAAGGCTCCGCTCAGAATGTATCAGTTTGCCTGCAATCAGTCACCATTCCGCTCTGGAGACAGACACCAAAACGCTGCTTGCAGCGTTTTGCTGTCAGTCTGATGAAACCGAGCCAAACGTCATGGACGGATTCGTTCAGATAATACAACCGCCTGCATCCGTTCAGAACGGATCCGTTTGTATTATCTTTAACATAGCCAAGACGGATCTGTCTTGAACACCAATGAAAGTCAATGGAGGACGGATGCGTTTTCTATTGTGCCAGATTGCGTCAGTGAAAACTGATCCGTCCCCATTGACTTACATTGTGTGCCAGGACGGATCCATTTTCACTGACGCAATCTGGCACAATAGAAAATGCATCCGTCCTCTATTGACTTTCAATGGTGTTCAAGACGGATCCGTCTTGGCTGTGTTAAAGATAATACAAACGAATCCGTTCTGAACGGATGCAGGCAGTTGTATTATCTGAACGAATCCGTCCATGACGGATCCGCACAAAGAGAGAGTGTGAAAGTAGCCTTAGGCGGCATTTTGCTGCACAGTCAAATACTACAGGCGCTTTAAAGCAAGATGCTGAGTTCTAGCAGCATAATCTTTACAGATAACGTGAAAAAGACAATTTTTTCTTTTGCCGTTTTTGACAGTGTGGCACACTAACCAAAGGGGCACCACACCACCATGCCTGAAATTACACTAGATTTCTAGTAAGGGCACATGCTCTATGGCAATTGCCACCTTTGAGACCACACCCGCCCTGCCCAAGCTGGTTCTTCCAAACTGGGTGTAAAAACCGCAACTGGTTTGGGAGAACCAGTTAACTAGCTGATGCAGTGGAGCTTTCAACTCTCTGTCCTGCTATTTCTGTATAAACCTCAGATGGATTTGTAGAATACCAGGCATCTTCTCTCCAGGTAGTGGCACCTATCTTTAGCAGCTGACAGCCATGGCTCAGCATTTGATTTCTGGTGTGGGGCCGGCCTTTTCTAGTTATTCCCCTACTCGTTACTATATGGGTAAACAATATATTCACTGCTTACTTCTGGGACCTCATCACTTAAGAAAATAGGGTCCCCTGATTAATTTTCATCAATCCTATCTAACAGAGAAGATGTCTAGGGATGACAATGCAACATATAGCAGCTCTCTTGGACAACTGTAACTACCGTTCAGTTCGCTAGAGAGGGGAGAGGGCCATGCACATTTCCTGCTACCCCCCACCACCACCAATATGTAGCTAATATAGGGCTCAGTTAAGGTCTGAGTCCCAGAAGTGGAATGTAGGCCTCTACCAACTTTGATTCCACTCTGTCTTTTATGCAAGCAAAACTTAAAGGGGTTATCCAACTTCAGAGAATTCTTCAGTTGCTGAACCCATTGAGACACTCAAGTCTTCTCTGTTCCAGCTCCCTCCAGCAGTCCTCTGGTTACATACACCACTGCAGCCAGTGACTGTCCTCAAGTGGTACATGACCCAGCAGTGATGTGCTGCTTGAGGACACATCACTACTGAGTCCAGCCATTGGCTGCAGTGGATCATGTTTTCATCCAGAAAGGTAGCTAGAGATCCGAAACAGGTAAAGGCATTCTGTGTTAAGGCATCTAGGGGAGAATACGGTGCCTTATGGAGTATATGATCCTCTAATGCCTAAACTGAAGTTGCCAGGTAAAAGTATGACATTTACTAAACTGCTCCTTGTGCTTTCCTATCCTGGATCTCAAGTTCATAGATGTTATATAGAGGTGTGATAGATTAAGCTCAGGAACAAGTGACAAGTTTACGTAAACAGCCTGAAGCCGAAGAGGAGGAGATGAACTTTGCTGGAAAAAATCTAGCACTTCCCCATCTTGTAAACAGGAAAGCAGATCATAGCGGAGATTCTCCTCCAGGCCAGTTCCCCAGGACAAATCAAACTCTACAACTAGAACAATATGTCCTGTGATGTGTACACATGACACATTTGTAGCAGACAGGCATGCCTTAATAATTTACTACTAATACAGATGTATTAGATATCATAGTGCCTCTAGTTATTAAAAAACAAACTCATTGACCAAAAAATTATGTACCAAGGAGTTGTTGGAATCGAATGAACTTTCTGGGTGAATGTACTGATGCAGGGTAGCCCACAAAAAGTAGCCCATCTCCAATATCTCCAAATCAAACTGCCTAATAGTAAATCAGTCTTAGTTGTCCATAGCAACCAATGTAATGTAGACAATGAAACCATGGAAGCTGCACTTGCTTGCTTGTCACTCTTCTGGTGGTCTGTCTAGGTCATCCAGAGCTTGTTCACCATGTGTCTGTGCCCTCACGTATCCACTGTTCCCAACACCTCCTAACAGCTAGGTCAGAACAGCTTACATGTTCGACAATTCTTCAAAACTACCATCCTGTTTTGATCGGTCCAATGATGTGCCCCTTCTCAATCTGTCAACTGACCAAAATGTCTTCGATCATGTCATAAAGGGATGCCTACAATTCAACTATTTCTCACCAAGATGTTCACTACCCAAAAGTAACCTCTGCAAGCAATTTTCTAGGACAAAGCAAAGCACTTTTACACCCTCAAGAGGCCAAACTCAGTGTCTAATCAGACCACATCTGTAATCATTTACATTTCTGCATAACTGTATGCCATGTTTTGCAGCAATCCGAGATCCGTATATCAGAAGTTAATAGTGGTGGAGGGAATCTAAAAGGGGTTCTTCAGAATTTTCATATTGATGTGCTCTCCTCAATATCTCATCAATACAGATGTAGCAGGGGTAACATACACTCTTAACTCAAATTTCTTAACTCATCGCGTTATCTTGAAACAAAAGCCATTGAAAAGCAATTGCTTGACGCATTTAGTTTAGATAACATGTCTCATAAATCATCTGTGTGTTAACCCTGCTACATCCGTATATCAGCAAGGGTCCAACCCCTGGCACCCCTGCCGATCAGTTGTTTGAGGAAGCTGCCTCCTCACGGCTTACTAAGCACAGCGCCATCTATTGGATAGCCACTATGCTTGGTGTTGCAGCTCAGTCCATTCACTTGAATGGGACTGAGCTGTGCCTAGGCCATGTGACTGATGAACGTGACATCACATGGCCTAGGAAGAAGCCTAAGCGCTGATGGAGTGCACCAGCCTCTTTGTACAGCAGATTAGCTGTGATTTCAGGTCAGACCGCCCACCAATCAGATATCGATGACCTATCCTAAGGAAAGGCCATCAATATCCAAATCCCAGAGAACCCCTTTAATCTTTCACCAATGGATGGAATGAAGGGGCTCCCAGTACATCGTCATCTTTTAGGTCTTTAAATCTCTGACTGATTGACACTGCTACTGTGTTACAGATCTTTTGCTTTCTCAGGCTAGTAGTTAACATTAGCTTGAAGATCTCCAAATAGCACATATTCATGAAGTCTTCTGGCCCGTCAAAGTGACAAATGTGAGGCTGTTAAATGACAACCGCATAGTTGTTTTCTGCTGCAGTTCCTTGTTCTATGTGATAAGGGCAGGAAGAGAAAGCTTCACATAGGGACTAAAGGACAAGCAACAGCAGGACAGCACTGGAGCTTAGAGAGGCGAGTAAGCCTACTGTACACCAGGTATAAATTTACCCTAGTGCACCAGGGAAGTTGCCTTAACCCCTCACCATCTTAGACCTCCAGGGATGATGCACCTAATCATGTCACCCTCATAAGCCATCAGAGATAAAAATGTATTAATGTCTTAAGTTACCATAGATCAGTGTTTCCCAACCAGTGTGCCTCCAGCTGTTGCAAAACTACAACTCCCAGCATGCCCGCACAGCCAAAGGCTGTCCAGGCATGCTGGGAGTTGTAGTTTTGCAACAGCTGGAGGCACACTGGTTGGGAAACACTGCCATAGATCACCATAAATATTGTCTGTTTTAAATGAATGAACAGTGGTTCTCTGATTTAAAAAAATTACTTTTCCAAAATGTTTTGCCTTCCTACCCCTTACTGGTGCTGCTACTAACCTGCCCTGCTGGAGGTGGGCTCTAGCCAGTGTAAGGCCCAATTCACACGGCTGGATTTTTGTTCCACATCCAATCTGCATTTCAGTGGGGCTAGAAAAAAAAGCGGAGAGCACAAAGCTTAGTTCAGATTGGGGTAACAGAAAACTGATAGAGCAAGGTATCTGATCAGCTATATAACAAAGTTTCTTCTATTTACCTGTACTATTGATTTATGCAAGGCTGTTTGAAAGTACAGTGACCATGTAAGCCAACCACTAATGGGACATCAGTTAACAACTAGAGATGACCTTGTGGTTCGCCCGGCGGTCATTTCGCGGCGAACTTTACGCATTCCTGATTCGCCGAACATGCAAACATAGAGCCAATCCGATGTTCGCATGCGACATATTCTTTTGCATTGCGCCGAACTTTGACCCTTGACACATCCATCAGGTGGGACAGAACAGCCAATTGAGACGTTTCAGCACATGGACATACCCTCACCCTATAACAGAACCCGATCTGGCAGCCATTAAACATTCTGTGTTTTGCCAGTGTAGGGAGAGGTTGCTTTGTGGAGCAGGGACAGGGACACTAAACACTAGCAAATAGTGCCACAAATGTCCTTTTAAGGATAGGTGTGCTATCCTTATAATATACTTTCTAACATAGAAAGTATATTATTGTGCTGAAGTTGTGTGAGATTCTGCTGCGATACCGCAGCTATATAGAGAGACAGACGCTATTGTTCGCGAAATGTCCCGTCCGATGTTCGGCCATCACTGTTGAGAACCAAACCAAAGCTCTGTAGTTTTAGAGGTTCTCAAATATAAAAGATCAGGAGGGATTTAACACTAGAATTTCTACAAGATTTCAGGATCATGCGGAAAATCCTGCAGACCGACAAACTGTGTGTACCTCCTGTTTACTTTTATTATTTATTTCTATGTGTAGTGTTACATTAAGGCCCCTTTCTAATTTAATTTTAATTATGCAGCGTCTTCCTCACCAATCATTCTGTTTGCCTAACAATCCGTCTCAAAAGAATGAAACACAATACTTCAGAAACAACGGCAGATCTACCAGTCTTATGCTGGTGTGGTAACTGTGCTCAAAAGTCATCACTCAGTAAACTCTATCCCTATTGTAAGGGATCGCCTCTTATTCGGGGGTCATTCTCACTGATATCTTCAGGACACCAAGTTTAAGATCCAAACATGGTGCTTTATTGCGGCACATCCGCATAAACAATAATACAAAATAATAAACACTCGCTGTCACGGCTGAGGATGGGGAAAACCCTCAGCCGTGCGATGCCAGAAGATGTTACGCGCTGCTTGACCAGGACGACAGTATTAGGGAGCAGGTCACCTCCCTAAACTGACCCCAACTCCTATCCATATGAGTCAACCCTGAAGGTGGGAGGACTCATACACCGGATGCCTTGGGGTCCCTACTAGCCCTCAGGATTGCCCTGGAACAAGGAGCAGGGTAAGACGGCCTGTTCCTTCTGGACACGGAGGAACAGGGGTCTCACTGGCCAAGCTGCAGGAAAAGGAACATAAACAGCCTATGGATATGGCAGGAGGCTGAAAAGCACTTCCACACCTACCTGCCACAGACACTCAGACTGGATCCCGTGCAATACAGCAAGTGTCCACACCCAAACACCAGTGGACACAGCACACACACAAACACAGGAACCCAGATCTATAGGTGCATAACATCACAAGGAAACATCAAGTGGACATCACATAAACTTAAGAATGACAATTAGTTTGTTTTACATTTATGACCACAAGGGTGGCTCTCACTGGCAGATGGTATTCACAGGAGGCTGCTCTAGCTAAGCATGGCTGAAGCAACCCACTGAGCCATGCCAAACACAGAGGCTTTATAGGCCTAAGTGGCCACACCCACACAGACACACCCAGTGTCTCACACACACAGAAAGGGAGTTAACCCTTCCACCACCAGGGAAGGGAAAACACCACTTAAGGGGAAGTGCACACAATACATAAAACACAGTGCACACCATACACACACACACACACCTAACAAAGAAGTAGCTAGGTGTAACCGCATGAAGATGCCGCAAGCTGCCTAGCACCAGCTCAGGCTGCTATCTGCGACAATCTCCAACCACTTGTTGCCCGCGGCAACCACAAGTGAGGCAACACACTAGCAGCCCTCACCTGTGGTTGAACAACCAAAAACAAACCGCAGGCAACAGCATGCGGTTAAGGAGTCACGACCATAACCATGGCCGTGACACTCGCCCGTCCAGGCTCTAACTAAACATGAAGTTCCTGACTCACCTAAGTCACAGTTCACACCCTGTGAACCCATGCGGCTTTGTCAGCCAATTTCCCACGGCCTCCTGGCTGTACAGAGTCCAGTATGCCCACTGTCTCCAGTTCAGTGTTTATGGGGGGGGGGGGATTGGGGCTTAGTAGTCCGCCTGACTATAGCCCTGCGACCCTCCCAGGTGTCGCTTCGTCACCCAACTCCAGGCTATTTCCCAGCCTTGTGGTCCCTCAACCTTGCCCAGCTGAGACCACACAGACAGAGCCTCCAGGCCTCGGTCCACAGTTAACACACTCCCCCCTTGCTGACACCCTGGGAGGTGCTTTGTGCCAGCCTTATTACTTCCAGCTGGTCTCGCCTGTGGTGGAACAGGGGTGTGGATCGCACTATCCACCCCTTCCTTGCCTCTACCCTGCGTGAGACCTGTCACTGTCTCACACTATATACAATAAACTATGCAATATACTGTATGTGTCTGTCTGAAGTGCTAAACAGAGGATTTTTCCTTTTTCCTGACATGTCTATTTTAGTAAATACTTGCATTCCCCATGAAATAATGCTGGAACAACTTTTCTTAGAACTCTGCCTTGTGCCATTCCACTGTTTTCCTCCTGGGAATGTACAAATAAATTGACAAATGGATGTTGCATTCATTCCCGTTCAGAACTCAACCCGTACCGACCCCCATTTTCACCCAGGCAGCCCCCCTGATATGCAAAGGCTTTTTTAAGAGATCCAGTGATGTACTAGGACTCTCCATGGGAAAACTTGGTGATGTCACCGGCACTAATGAGCGGTCTTTAGCACTGCCCTAGCCTGTAAAAAGGCCAGGGCAGTGCTAAAGGCCGTCCATCAGAGTCGGTGACATCACCAGCAACACTGTCGTAGTATTAAAAACATAACAAACAGCCCTTGCCCTGTGCGATACAGCGCAGGGCAAGGGGAGCATTTCATGCTCCGATGCTTATATCAGGGAGGGAGGGCCAGAGGGGTGGAAGTGGGAGTATGTTCGGGTTTAGCCCCAAACAACCCCTTTAATAGGGTATAAAGTTTAGTAGTGTCAGCCCTAATCGGAGACCTGCTTCTCAATAAGATTACTAAACCAGCACTGAGAAGAGGAAGAGACAGGGAGCATGTCAGTCTACCACTGAATGCAAAAGGTGGACCAGAATTTGTCTCAGGAGAAACAGCAAGGGGTGCTGCCAGAGAACAAAACGCATTGTACATAAAAATGTATTCCCTTAAACAAAAAGAAACAAAACCCCTAAAAAAAAAAGAATTGAACAAAACAGATAATAGCCCCACAGAACAAACCTAGGAAAATGGCCAAAACCTAGTATTGTATGACAACGTACTGTTAAAGGGAACCTGTCACCGGGATTTTGTGTATAGAGCTGAGGACATGGGTTGCTAGATCGCCGCTAGCACATCCGCAATACCCAGTCCCCATAGCTCTGTGTGCTTTTATTGTCTAAAAAAAAATTTTTTTGGTCATGTACAGGACACATCTCAGGTTAATTTGCATATGAATCAAATAGTTTTTTTTTACACAATAAAAGCACACAGAGCTATGGGGACTGGGTATTGCAGATGTGCTAGCGGCCATCTAGCAGCCCATGTCCTCAGCTCTATACACAAAATCCCGGTGACAGGTTGCCTTTAACTACTTTTACTGTTGTATGCCACATTCACAAGGAGCCCAGTGGATGAGTGAAGGGGTTAATGTATGTATATGCCGCCTGTGTGTTTTGTCTGCTGGATGAAGTCAACTCATGGATTGGGAGATGTGTAAATAAAGTATCAAATTCTAACAAGCTGAAACTTCTGTAACATGTTCTGTCTGTCCAGCTCCCGGCTCTTTGTTACAGTTACAGAATGCAATGTATGGAGCAGTAGTCTAAAGCATACAATGAAGTTTATTTACCATAGGAAGTCTGTCTCCTACTGAGCATCGTAAGTAAACAGTGCCTTGTATTTCTACACTGAAAAGTGATGATAAAATATCAAAGCCCTGGAACATTCATCCTGCCCTGTCTTGTTCTAAATCCAGATATTCACTATATAAAAGGTTATAAAATATAGTCTACACAAAGTTTAAAGGGTTTCTCTAAGACCAGGAACTCCTTTTGATATTGCCAGACAGAGATTAAAAAAATAAAATAAAAAAAGTTTCGGTGACTCTCTGGTTCCAGCACCAAGCTTCCTTCTTCTCCACTTCTGTTGTCTGCTGGACCAGAGATGTTACGCTGCTGGAGACCAATCAATGGCCTTAGTGATAATGTGTGCAGGTACAGCTTCTAACCTCTAAGACCATTGATTGATATGCATTAGCATAGGAAACACTATGCAGCAGCCTCCTGTCATTCTCTATGACAGGGGTTGCTGTGTAAACAGTGTACCGGGGTGGGCTCCCCAGGATACAGCGAAGTCACGAACGAGGAAAGCAACTCCAACACCAGCTTTTGCCAAAACAGAATTTTACTTAAATGCGGCAATAAACACAACCACAAATGCTGGAAACATACAATAATTTACATACACCCAGCCCGAAGTCTGAGACCCTTGTGCTGCACAGCACGGCGCCCCCCGATGGATGCAGGAGGAAAGAGCAGTAATTTACCTACTGGCGGTCACAACTAAACTGCCACACCTTACCTGTTATTACCCTAAAAGAACAAGAATCACTGTACGGGTGTGTGGTACGGGCTAGCCTCCGATGCAGCACAACAGCTTACAATCTAACAGATCTACAGTATTCCCCCTCCCATAAATGGTCCTGTAGCACGTGCCTTATTATTCCTTCTGAGTAAAACGCCAGCCTGGCTTGAGTTTTGGGGAATTTTATCAGCTCTCCAATGTGAAATGTCACTTTAAGTTATGGAGTCCTTCCAATAAACAGTAGTAACACTTGTGGCCTGACACAAACAGAGACCCTAACTGGTCTCAGTCTGCGGCCTGAGGTGCGTGCACGATCTTACTGACCCACGTCTGCTCTGCATCCGCTGGTGACTCTGAACAGAAAAATGTCTCTCCAACAAGCATGCAGTCCCGCAGTGTATGTAGCTTTGCTCCTCAGCTCTCATCAGCGTTCCTGGAAGCAATCCTCGTTCCTCTGGATAGGATCAGGGTCTTGAACATGATCAGCTTCACTTAGCTGCAGCTCTGGTCACTGAGGGATGCTCTCACACCTGGATGCTGTCGGACTCTGCTCACACAGTTCTTCAGTGTCTCTCACAGCCTCACTCTAAGATGGCTGCTGCCTTCCTCTCCAGACTTGAAACTCCACCCCCTGAGAGTTCCCAACATCACATGAAATGCAGTCTGTTGCAGTGCTTAGGAAACATCGGCATCTTGTGGCCAAACAGCAGAATGTCAGTCCAAAATGGGGGAGAAATGCCCCTGCGTCTTATGGGGCGAATGCGTGCAGTTTTACATCGCTGGTAGCGATGTATCAGTGAGCGGGGACTCGGGGAGGGACTGGGAGGAGGGTCTGGGGGCTGGCAATAGCGGCGGGGCGGTGCAGTCAGTGTAGTATAGCACAGCCCCGCCGCTCCTGTATACTAATATAAGATGTCATTTTCAAATAATAGTTATTAAACTTGCCCCCTTAGTCCTATTACTAACTTACATCCTAATCGCGGCAGTAGAATTCAGGCCGGGCGGGCGGGCGGCAGCGTAACTCTTGTCACGTGCCTGCGCCGCCTACTTTATGAATGAAGCAGGCGGCGCAGGCAAGTGACGTCAGTAAGAGACGCGCCGGCCGCCCGTCCTGCCTGCCTGCATTCTACAGCAGCGATTCGGATGTAAGGTAGAAATAGGACTGAGGGGGCATGTTTAATAAGTATAAATTGAATATGACATCTTATTTTAGTATACTGGCGGCGGGGGCGATCTGTGGATGGCACAGTTATGGGCTGGGGGGGGGGGGGTCTGTGGATGGCACAGTTATGGGCTGGGGGGGGGTCTGTGGATGGCACAGTTATGGGCTGGGGGGGGTCTGTGGATGGCACTGTTATGGGCTGGGGGGGTCTGTGGATGGCACATATATAACAGTGCCACCCACAGATCCCCCCCAGCCCATAACAGTGCCATCCACAGATTCCCCCCCCCTGTAACAATGCCATCCACAGATCCCCCTGTAATAGTGCAAGCCACAGATGCCCCCCATAACAGTGTCCGTCATCCACAGATCCCCCCATAACAGTGTCCGTCATCCACAGATCCCCCATAACAGTGTCCATCATCCACAGATCCCCCACATAACAGTGTCAGTCATCCACAGAACCCCCACATAAGTGTCAGTCATCCACAGATCCCCAGTAATAGTGCCATCCAGAGACCACCATTCGTTCCAAACCCACCAAACACACAGCACACCTTTTGGTTAAAAACATTTTTTTTCTTATTTTCCTCCCCAAAAACCTAGGTGCGTCTTATGGGCCGGTGCGTCTTATAGGGCGAAAAATACGATAACTTCATTTAAACAAACACAATGTTCAGACAATGAGAGCTGTTTCCCACAGCTGCATACAAGCTCAGGCTCCTCCAATCGCCGCCGGAGGGAGACCAGAGCATACCTGGAAGCGCGTTCTTCCGGGTTTGCACGCTATCAGATGCACGCTATCAGACCACGGCATCTGAAGTGTTAAATGTCCGCGAATGGCATTATCGTATGAAACAACAGGCACCCCATGTCTATGGTGCCTGCTCCACTCAGGAGCAGGCACCATCTTTAAAGACCTGGGCAGCGCTGTGCTTTTATGGCGCTGGTCGGGAAGGGGTTAAAGTTTTAATTTTTTTAAATTCTGAGTTAAAAATGACATCTATTTTCCATTGGAAAAAAACCGCTTTTCAATGTCAAAAATTGGTAAAATAAAATCCCCACCGCACTACTCAATTACGTAATTTATACCGTGTGGTGAATGCCATTAAAAAAAAAATGCTGGAATGGCTGTTGTTTGCTTATTGGCCAATAAAAAATAAAAATAAAATAAAAAGTGATCAAAAAGCATTATGTACCTCAAAAAAATACAAATTACAAATCATTCCACAAAAATTAAGCCCTCACACAGCTCCCTACAAAGAAAAATCAAGAAAAGGATCTTCTTGGGATGTGGTGGTGCAATACCCAATTTTTTTATTTTATTTTTAACCCCTTAGTGACCAGGCTGTTTTGGGCCTATGGGTTTTTATTGTGCAAAAGTAGTAAAACATAAAAACAAGAGAATAAAGTTATAATGTTATTTATATCGAAAAATGAATGCCGTAAAATGTATAATGTAAAAACTTAATAGCAGTATTGCTGATTTTTCCCATCCCCCAAGTTAATAAAAGTTAATCACCCCATAATGGGGCCATTAAAAACTACAACTTGTCCCTCAAAAAAAAATAAAAAAAATGGCTACATCGATAGACATATAAAAAATAAGTTATTGCCATTGGAATGCGTCAATGAAAAAAATTGCTTGGTCAATAAGGCCCCAAATAGGTTGGTCACTAAGGGGTTAAATGGAGTCTCCATAGGATAACATGGAGGTGGTATGAACCGGCCATGTGCATGAGCATGGCATCAACAAGCTTCAGCCCTGCCATTTTAGTGCATTAGCAACAGATAGTCGAATTAGGGTGGGCTCACATCACATTTTATGCCTCCGTTTGACGTATGTTACAAAAAAAATATATAGAAAAACACAGCACACCATGTTCTTGTATCCTGCACAGTATACTTTTTTTTTAACAATGGTAAAAAAAAATTATATATATACAGTATATATATATTTTTTACAATGGAACTCTATGTTGAATGGATGCCCCTGTATGGCATCAGTGTGAGGCATCCGTTTAACATATACATTTTTTGTATACGTTAAACGAAGGGGAAACACGTGATGTGAACCCAACCTTAAAACTCCTCCTGCCGTTGGTGACATCTTAAATGGTATTTTGCATATAGTAAGTTGGCTTCCAAAAAGAAATAAGAAGCACAACCCTGGACTGTATCAAACTTGGAATAGAATAATTGAGAAATAGTTGACTCTACAGTAATTCATAGCAGACGCAAATGCCTGAAGACAAAGGGACTGAACACAAGACATTCTAAACACTGAATAATGTTTGTCATTGTGACCTGTTGTGAATAGACAGAATGACCAAAGTTGGTGTCAGGACGCTGCACGGCTGTTTCACATTTAAATCTCAGCATAAAAATATGTATTGTTAATCATGGTGATAATTACCCTGAAAATTCATGGTGACAGCAGAGGATCTGCCGCCAATCATCTTTTGGAGAGGGCTGTGGCATTCTGGCAAGTACTGAGACCTCTTCCTCAGCCTGTGATAGAATGCAGGGTGGACGTGCCTAAGGCTCAAGAAAATAGCGCACAATAGGGTAGTACGTCCTAATTCTTAGATAGGACAGAATGAATTAGTGATTAGAGGCTCACCTTTTCAAGTTGTGCTAAGATAGGCAAAACTCTACTGTAGTCGCATCAGATGAAGAAATAGTTGCCTTCGGGTGTGCGGCCGAAGGATATGGTTCCAGTGTAGAAGGATATCCAGTCTCTCTTCACTGGCCCTAGCATAAATAATAGAAGAAATTCTGCTTTTTGGCGCTCCAAAACCAGGTCAAGGCAAAATTGAGTTTCAAACTTCTTTTTATTCAAATAAAATTGGTTTGCAATAAAAACAACACGTTTCGGGTAATTAAGATCCCCTTCCTCAGGTTAAAAAAATGAGTACTCATTTTTTTTATTTTTATGAATGATACTCATTTTTTTAACCTGAGGAAGGGGATCTTAATTCCCCGAAACGCGTTGTTTTTAATTGCAAACCTATTTTATTGGAATAAAAAGAAGTTTGAAACTCAATTTTGCCTTGACCGGGTTTTGGAGCACCAAAAAGCAGAATTTCTTCTATTATTTCAGCCTGTGATATGACATCTATTGGTCACATGGCCTTTTTTACAGCCCCGTCCCTTTGAAATAAATGGGACATAGCTGCTATACCAAGCACTGCCGCTTATACTGCATACCATGCTGTGCTTGGTATATAATGAAGAGGATGCAATTGACTGATGAGCCCTGTGGCCTCCTCAAATAGCTGATCAGTGTTGGTGCTAGGTAGAAACCCCCTTAAATTGTAGTTACATGAGCATTCCGATCATTGACATTAATGGCATATCCACAGGGCCTATTGGGGATATCTGATAGCTATGAAATAAATGCCTAAAGATACCACAATAACAGATGCAGCAATAGTGATAAAATAACAGTAAGTACATGTGTAGCGAGCCCAAATAAGGACAGCAGAGGAGTGGAGAGGAGTGATAGTAGCAAGAATGGTGGTTGTAGTTGGTGCTCACTTCGACAAGCCCATGGACCATGCAGTGATGGCAAGGGTGGACCCTGGTCCTGGAGTTCTCCTGCCTAATGATGGTTTAACTTGTCCTTGATGGTGATGACGGATTCTATGGTGCAACCCATGCAATAGTTCTTTATTGAAGGCTCAAGTTTAAGTACATCAGTTACAGTTCTCAGCATGCAAGCACTTTCCACAGATCTTACAGTTTACACGGCTGCAAAGGTAGTCACATAGGTAATACGGTTGAAAAAAGACTTACGTCCATTAGGTTCAACCAAGGGATAGGTGGGGACGCGAATTTTAGAAAAAGAGGAGTGTGACAATACACATTTTCATAAGCATTAATGTCATTTTCTTTTAAAAATGAATCTAAGCCCTTTTTAAAACTTTCCACTGTTCCTGCTGTGACCACATTCGGAGGTAGAATATTCCACAGATTTGCCGTTATTACAGTAAAGAAGCCTTGACCCCTCTGAAGACTGAACTTTTTCTTCTCTAGATAGAGTCAGTGCCCCCTCATCATTTTATATGGAACAGCTTTCCCCCCATATTTTTTGTATGTCCCATTTATATATTTGTATAGGTTAATCGTGTCCCCCAGTCTCTTTTCAAGACTAAATAAATGTAATTCTTTTAATCTTTCCTCATTACTAAGACCCTCCATGCCCCTTATCAGTTTAGTTGCTCTCCTTTGTATTTTCCTTTCTATGGACTGGTGCCCAGAACTGAATTGTATATTCTAGATGAGGCCGCACCAATGCTTTATAAAGTGGTAATATTACCTCCCTGCCCCGCGAGTCCATGCCTTGTTTAATACATGATAATATCCTTGGTAGCCTTAGAAGCAGCTGATTGACATTGTATGCTGTTATTTTGCACTAGCATCCAATAGTGTGTAATGCTTCTCTTTCTGCAATGCAACCTCAGGGCGGACCCTAACTTTAGACTATGCTTTGCACCTTTTTGTGGGCAGGTTGCTGTATTCAAAGAAAATAAATCACACAATAATTACATTTACATAACAATAGATACATAAATTATATACAGACTAAAACTTCATTCTGATATGATGAAATCTGAAATTCTTAGCCAATATATTTCAATCAAAACACATCTGTGCCCACCTACCACAGCAAGACAAGAACCTACTCTGTTTGATACTTTCTCTATGCCATTGGGCATCTACATTCAGGAGTGCAGAGCCTTCACATATACTGTGCTGCTATTTATTACCTCTGTGTGCATCCAAGCATCCTATGAGGGTTGCCATACCCACTGTACAATGTACGCTTCTACAGTGTCCGTTGTGATATGTAGATAAGTGTGTCCAGGCACTGTAAGACTTTAAATTCCTTGACATGTGGTCCTTTTCAGACAGCAATTCTCCAAATAACTTTTTTCTACACCTCCTCTTTTACATTTGGCCTGCTTTCTGAGTGTGCAAAGTTCTTCTTGGGCCTAGCTCTGGTTGGCATCTATCCCAGGACTGGCTTCTTTCACCTACCAAACTTAGCATGTGCTCACTCCTACTCACTCACTGATACTGGACTGATCAGACTAGAATGTTTTTACCCTTTCCCTTCTGGTGACACCAGCCCGATCTAGTGGTGGATGAAAACACAACCTATTAACACCTTGCATGGAATGAATACAATAATGCATACCACCCCAAAAAAAAATTTTTTTAACCCCTTTGCAGTGCACTGCTGCTCTGCAGTGGGGCACTGCACATGTAAATGATGTGAAGTGATCATGGACATGGCAATTAATGGGCCTTAAATTTATAGCTATGGACAAGATCTGATCTTGCCCTGGGGTATGAGGAAGTCTTACCCTAAACCAAGCTCAGACTGGCCCACAGGGGTACAGGTGAATCCCAACATAAGAAATTAGCAATTCTGTACAAATCATGGGACTAAAAGGGTGAGGGTTCAGAATTAAAAAAATGGGTTTTGTAGGCTCAAAATCATTTATTTCTGTAGAATAAAAAAAAAACTAAATAAAAAAATGTAAACATCATGGGCATTACCACATCTGAAAATGTCTGTACTAATAAAATATAAAAATATTTTTCCAATAGGGCGAATGGCGTAATGGAGAAAAGGTCAAAATGGCTGGCCAATTTGCAATTTTTTCATTGCTTCTCCTACCCCAAAAAATGTAATAAAATGTGAACAAAAAGTCACACACACTCCAAAATGGTATCAATAAAAACTACAGATTGTCCTGCAAAAAATGAGCACCCACACAGCTCAGTAGATATAACTAAGTTATGGGGGTCAAAATATATATATTTATTTTCAATAGATATGTGGTATCGTTGTAATCATACTAACCCAGAGAATGAAGGGTACAGGTCAGTTTTACCACAAAGGGAACGCCATGGGAACAAAATCCGTAAATTGGTGGAGGAATTGCATTTTTTTTTTTCCAATTTCACCCCGTTGGAATTTTTATCCCGCTTACCACTACATTGA
Organism: Bufo gargarizans; assembly: GCF_014858855.1. NCBI lineage: Eukaryota > Metazoa > Chordata > Amphibia > Anura > Bufonidae > Bufo > Bufo gargarizans. The sequence continues at coordinate 289,829,259 of NC_058085.1, read as the reverse complement.
ATGCCATAATTAATGGTGGCATTAGAAAATAAAACTTGACCCGCAAAAAATAAGTCCTCATACAGCTATGTGAACGGAAAAATAAAAAAAGTTATGGCTCAAGGAAGATGGGGAAGAAAAATTAAATCACTAAATCGAATAAACCTCCGGTATCCTAAGAGTTAAAGAAACTCCCCAGTTTATTATTATAGACACGATCAGAGCTGAGATGACTTCTAGGTATAGAGGAAAGCTGTCAGTGTCCTCTTCTCCCCAGGACCTACCTTCTCAAAGTTACTGCAGGGACCCCCATATTCCATCATCTGGTAGCATCTTGCTGCTGTGTGAGCAGGTAATATTTGAATGTATCCATACGGTGGGCCCCCAAAATTAATTTTATTGGTGGGCCAGTCCGAAACTGCATAAGCCCCAGACGTTTTTGGCCCAGAACAGCCTGAATTTGCTTAGACAGTCCCTGCAAATTCAGAACTGTTGGCAACTATGAACTGAGCTCAACCAGATCCTGCTAGTGATGAGCAGCATAGGCAATATTCGTTTTGCGATAGTTTCACAAATTGTTCGCATATTATTCGCAATAAATTCGCGAATTCTAGAATTCATGATCTCCAGTCATTATTATCGTGATTGTGCAAATCGGCACTAATGATGCGCATATTTTTTGTGCAATACATGCAACCACATTTTATCAGGTCTAAGTAGATATTACTGATTGGTGCACTAAGTATTGTTGTGACATCACAGCCCTATGTCTGTAGCATGTAAGTATGGACAGCAGAGAAACAGTAATTCCTATCACACTACCTAACACCCTGCACTGGAACCTATCAGCTACACTATATCAGGATATAACCTACAGTACACTGACTGTCTCCCACTAACTATCTGTATTATATATATGAGCTAACTAATTATCTAATTAGTGATGAGCGCCAGGGGCAATATTCAAATTTGCAATATTTCGTGACTATTTGGGCGAATATTCGTCATATATTTGCGAATTCGCGATTATTTTCTCGGCAATGTAATATGCATGTATTGCGCACGCAATACAGGCGTGGGTCACTGTTGCTACATTTTTCAAGCTGCTAGCAGTTTCCTGAGACTGGAGAAAATGGTTGGCTCGGCAGAACATTACAATAGCTTTATATGCAGATAGAGTGCTCCAATATATTAGCGATTTCGCAAATCGGCAATTAATGATGCGCATATTTTGGCTCAATATGTACAACTTCACATTTTAGCAGGTCTGACTACATATTACTGATTGGTGCACTAAGTATTATTGTGAACGTGTGACATCACAGCTCTATGTCTGTACCAAGTATGTATGGACAGCAGAACCTCTCATACTGCCTAACACCCTGCACTGGAACCAGTGCACTATATCAGGATCTAACCTACACTGACTATCTCCCACTAACCATCTGTATTATATATATATAAGCTCACTAACTATCTAATGTAATGAGTGGAAAGCACAGAGCACAGCAATGACACTGCTCTCTCTCTCTCTCTCTCTCTCTCTCTCTCTCAGAACTGCAAAAAACTGCAGAAAATGGCTGCTGGGGAGGTTCTTATATAGTAAGGGGTAGGAAACTTTCCTATTGGTTGCTAGGGATGTTGCTAAGCTCAGACAAAGGCATTGCAGTCTTCTCATTGGTCTGCAAGCAAGAAGGGAGGTTACTGATGAAAAATAATCTAGAATATTCGAGAATACGAATATATAGCACTATATTCTAAATCTTCGCAAATTCTCGAAGTGCCGATATTCGCGATAAAAATTTGTGATCAGAATATTCGCGATCAACACTAGTGACTATGTAAAGCACTTGCATTAATTACTCGTAGACTTCCCATGTAATCACTATGATATAAGCTTCCTTGAGCTTAACAGCAATCATCGTTGGACTAATCCTACTTGTACACGTATAAAAAAGGCGGTGGATGATATTAAGTGCTCTCATTGTTGTAAACGCGGAGTCAATAAACACACATACCGGAGTCTGGTTTCACATCTTGGAACGACATAACAGGCCTGGGAAGCTGTAACATATGTTTTCATGTTCCTTGCTGATGTACGTAACAGAGATTAGGGTATAAACATTGCGGGCCCCCGCCAGTGACGTGGATAGCAGTAAGCCTGTGCACTGGACTGGGCCGTGTGTTTAGTTGTACAGAGCATTGTCACATCTGCCAGATGTTCACACAGTCAAGTCAAGAAAATGCAGAGTTTACACACCTAACACCATCATCCTTTATAGACTTGTTCCATTCATCCATTCGTGCAAGGGGATCTCTGTGAAGGAAACTCCTTAAAGTGCTTGCAACGTTCCTGGAGAATCTGCACTGAATCCACATATTTCTACTAGCAAGAGGAGAGGACATTATATAAAAGAATTGCAAGAGGAGGAAATGGAGGCAAAACAGGCATCAGCTTCATGTTCTAGTTCTAGATGCCTCTATAATGCAACAACCCACTTAAAGGGTTAGTCCCATCTCAAGCTTTCATTGGTGAGCGCTGTCTAGGGGTGAGCGAAATTACAGAAATGGCCTAGAGGGTTGTGCTCAGTTGTTTCCGTAATTCCCATAGAAGAGAATGTGAGCTACACTATTTCCATAACTCCTGAGTGACCGGAAACCGCTTATCTCCCATTCACTGCTATGGAGTTAGGGCTCATGCACATGAACATATTGTGCATCCGTGTGCTAACTGCTTTTATGGCGGATAGCACAAGGACCCATTCACTTCTATGGGTCTGCACAAAAATGGACAGCACAAGGATGTCATCCATGTACTTTCCACATCCGTGTGTGCATTCTGCAAATACTAGAACATGTTCAGTTCTTGTCCACATTACGGACAAGACTGGCCAATTCTATTGACAGGAGTGAGAAAATTGAGTGGAATGAACATGGAAAGTGCATGGATCCATGGGTTCTGAACTAAAATATGGATAAGGTCAGGTGCATGAGGCCTAAAGGAAACAGCAGAACAAAGCCAGTTCAGATGTTTCCATAACTCAGGCCACCCATGCCCTGCACTCACTAAGGTTATTCAGGTCTGAGCCAAGAAAAGTTGACATGGAAATAACCTTTCAAGTAAAATGGTTGAACATTTTCGAAACTAGTAGGAGACCAATGGTCAAGCCCCCTCTGCCCCACCCGTACTGTGGCATGGTGAAATATTACATTAGTAAGCATAAACTGCCCACAAATATGTGCATGTATAGATATTTCACACACTGGGGTCTAACATGGGAGATTTTGGCATTTGAGGTTTTTTGTTTGATGTGACAACTTCACACAAAACCTTGTGCCATAAACACATCTGGAAAATGTCTGAAAACCACAAATTTCAACAAAATCTCATCTGGAAATATCAACAGTAAGACACGTTGGGATGTTGTAAATTCCTCTGTTAGTTTCCTTTCTGGGGTGGTATGTGTATCATATATCATGGTGCTGGTCTACAGGGGTTCCTGCTATAAACGATGGGACATATATTTGGCAGTGAATGAACTTATATAATTATGTGATTGCCGTTCAGTAACGGCAGCTATACATTTACACCCATCAGATGGATTAGTGTGGTGAAGACAGGTTAAGGGCTTTCTATACATCCAGTGTCACGGGGAAGAGGCGCTTCTAGTGTGCTGATCCTTATTAGCTGTTCTGTACCATGGCAGAAGCCGCTATATCACCCATGTACAAGCTCCACAGGTAATTATAGACCAGTTAGTTTAACTTCTGTTTTGGGAAAAATGTTTGAAGGACTCTTAAGGGACTATATACAGGAGTATGTGACTGTAAATAATATTATAAGTGATAACCAAAATGGGTTTACCAAGGACAGAAGTTGTCAGACTAACCTGATTTGATTTGGAGGTAAGTAGTAGCCTGGACAGAGGGGCGGCTGTGGATGTAGTGTTTCTGGATTTTGCAAAGGCTTTTGATACTGTCCCTCATAGATGCTTAATAGGTAAAGTAAGGTCTAAAGGTTTGGAAAGTATAGTTTGTACACTGAACAAAAATATAAACGCAACACTTTCGGTTTTGCTCCCGATTTGCATGAACTGAACTCAAAGATCTGAAACATTTTCTACATACACGCAAAACCCATTACTCTCAAATATTGTTCACAAATCTGTCTAAATCTGTGTTAGTGAGCACTTCTTTGCCGAGATAATCATCCCACCTCACAGGTGTGGCATATCAAGGTGCTGATCAGACAGCATGAATATTGCACAGGTATGCCTTAGACTGCCCACAATAAAAGACCACTCTGAAATGTGCACAGTTTTGCCTTACTGGGGGGAGGGGAGGGGGGTCAGAAAACCAGTCAGTATCTGGTGTGGCCACCATTTGCCTCACGCAGTACAACACATCTCCGTCTCGCAGAGTTAATCAGGTTGTTGATTGTCGCCTGTGAAATGTTGGTCCACTCCTCTTTAATAGCTGTGAGAAGTTGCAGAATATTGTCAGGAACTGGAACATGCTTTCGTAAACGCCAATCCAGAGCATCCCAAACATGCTCAATGGGTGACATGTCCGGTGAGTATCCTGGCCATGCAAGAACTGGGATGTTTTTTTAGCTTCCAGGAATTGTGTACAGATCCTTGCAATGGGGCCGTGCATTATCATGCTGCAACATGAGGTGATGATCGTGGGTGAATGGCACAACAATGGGTCTTAGGATCTCATCACGGTGTGTTCGTTGTCCATAACATATGCCTGCCCATACCATAACCCCACCTCGACCATGGGCCACTCGATCCACAACGTTGACATCAGCAAACCGCTCACCCACAAGACGCCACACACGCTGTCTGCCATCTGCCCTGAACAGTGAAAACTGGGACTGACGCCTCTCCAACATTCCAGACGCCATCCAATGTGAGCATTTTCCCACTCAAGACAACGAACTGCAGTCAGGTCCAGACCCCGATGAGGACGGTTTCTAAAAGTTTGTGCAGAAATTCTTTGGTTATGCAAACCGATTGTTGCTGCAGCTGTCCAGGTGGCTGGTCTCAGACGATCATGGAGGTGAACATGCTGGATGTGGGGGTCCTGGGCTGGTGTGGTTACATGTGGTCTGCAGTTGTGAGGCCAGTTGGATGTACTGCCAAATTCTCTGAAATGCCTTTGGAGACGGCCAATGGTAGAGAAATGAACATTCATTGCATGGGCAACAGCTCTGGTAGACATTCCTGCAGTCAGCATGCCAATTGCACGCTCCCTCAAACGTTGCGACATCTGTGGCCTTGTGCTGTGTGATCAAACTGCACATTTCAGAGTGGCCTTTTATTGTGGGCAGTCTAAGGCACACCTGTGCAATATTCATGCTGTCTAATCAGAAGTGCTCACTAACACAGATTAAGACAGATTTGTGAACAATATTTGAGAGTAATGGGTCTTTTGTGTATGTAGAAATTGTACCGGGTTATAAGTGGTGTACCCCAAGGTTCAGTGCCGGGTCCTCTATTATTTAATTTGTTTATTAATGATATCGAGGACATATTTAAAAGCACCATTTCTATTTTTGCAGATGACACTAAGCTGTGTAGTACTGTACAGTCTATGGAAGATATCCATAAAATAGAAGCTGACTTAAACACTGATTGGGCATCAACTTGGCAAATGAGGTTCAATGTGGATAAATGTAAAGTTATGTATCTTGGTAGTAATAATCTCCATGCTTCAATGTGTCCTAGGGGATTTAATACTGGGGGAGTCACTTATAGAGAGGGATTTTGGTGTCCTTGTAGATCATAGATTGAATAACAGCATAAAATGTCAATGCTTCTAAGGCCACCAGGATATTGTCATGCATTAAACGAGGCATGGACTCGTGGGGCAGGGATGTGATATTACCACTTTACAAAGCGCTGGTGCGGCCTCATCTGGAATATGCAGTTCAGTTCTTGGCACCAGTCCATAAAAAGGACGCTCTGCAGCTGGAAAAATTACAGAGGAGAGCGACTAAAATGATAAGGGGCATGGAGGGTCTTAGTTATGAAAAAAGATTAAAAGAATTTTATTTATATAGTCTTGACAAGAGACGTCTAAGGGGGGACAGGTCTGCATCCGTTCTGCAATTATGGGGTGTGAACCCATTCATTCTCTATAGGGCCGGAAGAGATGCGGACAGCACACAGTGTGTTGAAAGAGATAGTGTCAGGAGCAGCACAGCAGACGGCTTGTGAAGGGCGATCAAGTGGTCTTGCAATAGCTGGGCAAGGGGTCACAGATCCAACGTGATCCAAAGGTATATAGAAAAGGTAGGAGGCCACAGCAGCATATCCACGAAATCCTCTTTATTCAAACGAGCGCCTCACGACAGGGCATAAAATTAACAGCGACGTTTCGGCTATGACTAGCCTTTATCAAGCATGTATAACAATTAAAATCACTGCATATAAATACCCATATATGGTGTGTGATCATGGATCTACTCCCAGGCTCTGATAGGGGCACTGAGACGCCGAACGACTTGGCATATTTGTACACAGAGGATGAGATTAACAGATTGATCGGCACAGATCCCACTGATGTCTCCTTCCTTAGCACTCCCTCCATTGATTTATTGAAGCGTAAGTGCGAACAGGAGTCGAAAAGACTGACTACTATGGAGCTACATTTGAGCACTTTACGTGAATACTACAGGAATCGACGCATTCCAAGAGGGTTGCGGTCCCATCTACGACCAAACCTCTTTCCGAATGACACGGATTTTTGTAGCAAATTCGAAGCGGTGAGTAATAAATACTCTTTTGAATTGATTTTGCTTAACATAGATTATCTATGTAAAGAGGTGGACAACATCAAAAAAATGATTATTGATTTGAACACACAAATCCAGGCTCTGTCTAATGTTGATGAATTTACGGCATATAGTGATAAGATCACACAACAGGTCCAACGCCGTAAAAGCGAAACAGAACGTGTCAAAAGAGAAAAATGGCACAGAGACTTGGAAGATTATCAGGCCGGCAAAGTCTACAATTGGCGTAACCAACAGCCGCAAGGCAGACCTAGGAGGAGATACAATAGAAGGTTTGACCGTAGCCATTTTGGTTTTTCTACACTCTCTGATTCCACCGATGAGCCCTCCACGTCAGCACCTTTTTTAGGTCGGCAAGGCGACAGGGATGTCGCCGAGGTGGAAGGAAACACCAACGGGCATACAAAAGAGAAACCACCGCCGCACCAAGCTCAGTCTGCGAGATCGACCAGACGCAACCCAAGGAGATAATGCAACTGGTTGTGAACATTTCCTCCATAGTACTCACTCCTGAACAAGTTCAAGTACTTAGCCGTGGACTCAGTTTTTCTCCCACCATCGAGAGGGACTGGTTTTCTTTGGAACTTGATCTACAGCGCTTTTTTAGAACTTTGCGTTTAAAGGGCTTCTTTGCCTCCAAAAAATTGGAAAATAAAGTATCTACAATTAACAAAATACCTGATGCATTGTTAACATGTAATGAATTAGCACTTAAGAAACCCAGTGTCTTTTCACCACCGCATTCCAACCATGTGGTTGAATCATATATCCACATAGTCCATAGGCAGATTGAATCCCTTAAATCGACCAGCCTTGGACGTAGTAATATTTCCAAGGCTGAGCGACAAGCTATCTCTTCTTTGGAACGTGACACCCGCATTACTATCAAACCTGCCGATAAGGGTGGGGCGGTGGTCGTCATGGACACTGCTAGGTATGTTTGCGAGATTGACAGACAATTAAGTGAAGTTGAAGTATATAAGCGATTACCTGGGGACCCTAAATGGGATATCATGCGTGACGTCGGGGTGATATTGGGTGAGGCGCTACGGGATTCAGTCATCGATGATGGTCTGTATCAATATCTTGTGGTGCCTCACCCTGTCACCCCGATGTTATACATACTACCCAAAATTCACAAAAGGTTGAATGACCCACCGGGCCGACCAATAGTCTCCGGTAGGGGCTCGGTTTTCAATCCATTGTCTGTCTTTCTCGACAGACTGCTGCAGGTCCGGGCGACCTCCGCCCCATCCTATATCAAGGATACTGGCCACTTTTTATCGAAATTACAGGATTTGGAATTACCCGCCCAGTGTCTATTGGTCAGCTTTGATATTGTATCATTATACACCTCGATTGACCATGCTTATGGATTGGGTGTCGTCGATGTGGCCCTGGCCGACATGGGGCTCTCCCCTGGGGTGTGCCGGTTTGTCCTCCACCTCTTGGAGTTGGTCCTGAGGAGGAGTTACTTCCTCTTCGGGGACACCTTCTACCAACAACAGCGGGGTGTGGCCATGGGGTCAAATGTGGCCCCAACTTATGCTAACATCTTTATGGCCGAGGTGGAGGACAGATTGGTTTACCGTTCCCCTTTTTTTGGGAGGGTCCTATGTTGGTGGCGCTACATCGACGACATCTTTATGATTTGGACAGGTACAGTGGATGAATTGGATTCTTTTCATGTCCACTTGAATGCGGGAGTCCCTGGATTACAATTCACAGTCACCTCTTCGTCTAGTGAGTTGCAGTTCCTTGACGTAAGGGTGTATGTGACCGGTGGTCGTTTGGCTACTGATCTCTATCAGAAGCCCACTGACAGGAACACCCTTCTGATGCATGATAGCTATCATCCACGGAAAATGCTTGACTCCATTCCATGGAGCCAACTTCTACGTGTGAGAAGAATTGTCTCTGATGAGGAGGTGTGCACACAAAAAGTTGATGCTATGTGTGCACGTTTTATGGAACGGGGTTATCCAAAATCTTTACTTGATAGGACTAAAAAGAAAGCGAAGTTGGTTGACAGAGGCACTGCACTACAGAAAACAGTGAGAACTCCATCCGAGGCTAGGATTCCGTTTGTGTCCATCTTCGGTCGGGATAGTGGTGATATTGCCCACGTCCTTAGAAAGGAATGGCATATACTCCAGCGGGGGTTGCCAGAGATAAAAGAATTCAATTCCCAACCGATGATGGCATACAGGCGGAATCCTAGCCTACGTGATAGGCTGGTTAAAACAGATATATGCGATGTGACAGTGAAACAAAAATTACTTGCTCCCCGCAAAAACGGGACGTATCCATGTCTATCATGCTGCAATTGTGGGAATGTTCTCAAGGGGGACCATTTTTTCCATCCATATAGTGGCAAGAAATATAAAATCAATGGTTATTATACGTGTAGGTCACGGGATGTGATATATGCCATCCAGTGTCCCTGCAGCCTCACCTACGTGGGTGAGACCACCATGGAGGTTAGGGAGCGTATTAATAAGCACAAGAGTACCATACGTAACAAAAACATGGATAAACCTGTCGCAAAGCACTTTGTAGATGCAGGGCATTCGGTCAACCAACTTCGTTTTCGAGTTATAGATAGTGTGGGACCTTTGCGGAGAGGAGGAGACAAGGACGCAATATTAAGGAAGAAGGAGCTCAAGTGGATCTACACATTGAAGTCTTTACACCCCTTTGGGTTGAATTTAGAATTCAATGTGGCAGGCATACGTTGATCTCTCTTGTGTTGTATTGTTTTGTATTTTAATGTTGTATATTTTTCAACTGCATTACCATATAATTGATTGCCCAATACACCCACCTATTTGTTTTCCTTAAGGGACGGCCTGGTTGGCATGGGGGCCCCATAACCATTGGACCCACATGCCACTCACCCCTGACCTTTACTTTCACAATATTGATCTTATCTATTGTATTACTTGTCAGAATGTATGGGGTTATGTGTCTCTATATTTGTCACTCCATACATGATTTGTTTTGACATATGAACCTTGCTCATTTGTTGTTTCGCTGCTCATTTATGCGCATGTCTGTTTTTCACATCGCTATGCGACGCGACTATTATTCATAAGCATGGCGCCGCTTGATGACGTCTTTTCAGCCGCCCGCATTGATGATGCATAGCTGGCCGCTTCCGATGACGCAAGCGGGCCACTGTTTGATGACGCTCATCAATGCGGTTAGGCGGAGCGGAGAGCTGCCCTCTGACGTACACATCATGTGGTTGCTTGACGGCGCTCTGCAGTTGACGCGTTTTAATGATGCGATGGAGATTGACAACATGCGCATTATGGACGGCGTAACGCCATCACCTGTAAGGAGAAACAGATGACACAGTTCCCCACAGGTGAATATGGGATTCTAGTCAGCTGATCTATGTGATTAATTTTGATGACATCTAGTGATGGGTGGGTGTTACCTACAGTTTCTAAATTTTACTGGTTGAGCAGTATTGTGGGCCTATCTAATATGGGTATTTATATGCAGTGATTTTAATTGTTATACATGCTTGATAAAGGCTAGTCATAGCCGAAACGTCGCTGTTAATTTTATGCCCTGTCGTGAGGCGCTCGTTTGAATAAAGAGGATTTCGTGGATATGCTGCTGTGGCCTCCTACCTTTTCAGCACACAGTGTGTTGTCTGCATCCGCATTTCCGGAGCACACCCCTGATCTTCCAGTCCACAGTTCCGGAAAAAATAGAGCATGTCCTATTCTTGTCCGCAATTGCAGACAAGAAGAGACATTTCTATGGGGGTGCCGGCCGGGTGTATTGCGGATCTGCAATGCACTACGGACGTGTGAATAGAGCCTAACCTATATATATATATATATATATATAAATGGGCCATACAAAAAATATGGTAAAAAACTGTTTGATGTCAAATGCCCTCAAAAGACAAGGGGGCACTGCCTCCGACTGGAGAAGAAAAAGTTCAGTCTCCAGAAGCGTCAAAGCCTCTTTACTGTAAGTGGGAACAAGAATAAAGGACGCTTGACTGTTTCGGTCGAACGTATGGATAGTAGGAGGCACACTATCACAACTTGATGATTTGTATTTTTCAGGTTTATTAGTAGACAACGCGTTTCGGGGTACTTCTGACCCCTTTATCAAGTCGGAGGTTTTTAGGTTGTTGGTCAAAAACCTTATGTCAGTGGTGCCTGGTGTATCGGCAGCACGAGGTGTCAGCATTCACCTCGTGCTGCCGATACACCAGGCACCACTGACATAAGGAAAGTGCTCCTCCTACTTTCCATACGTTCGACCGAAACAGTCAAGCATCCTTTCTTCTTGTTCCTACTGTCTAACCCGAGTGGTGGGGTGGCTCCCACCCAAGGGATTTGGAGAGATCTGTGCTGCACCAACTGTGAACCGTCCACAAACAACCGTCACTGGGGTTGCACCCAATTAGGTGCAACCACAAAAGGTGAGCAAACAAAACCCTTTTTTTTAGGGGATTTTCCACTTATTGAACATACTCACCCTATGAGCGCCTTTCTCTACCCTCTGGCCATCATTTTTTTTTACTGTAAGAACTGTAAAGATGTGGAATAGACTTCCTCAGGACGTGGTCACAGCAGGAACAGTGGACAGTTTTAAAAAGGGTTTAGATGAATTATTAAAAGTATATAACATTAATGCTTATGAAAATGTGTAGAAATCTGAGTCTCATTTCCTTTTGGGATTCGCGTCCCCACTTATCCCTTGGTTGAACTTGATGGACTTATGTCTTTTTTTTTACCCATATTAACTATGTAACTATGATGGGACTGAGCTACTGAGCATGTGTGACCATCAGCACTGGGCACATTAAGTGGACATTCTGAGAACAAATCAAAAACAGCAGGAGGCACCTTAACAAGCATGCATCAACAATATCCAGACACAGGAGCATTTCTTAAATGGAATCTGTCTGGTCACACATGCGGCCTGTTATAGAGCAGGAGGGGATGAGCAGATTGAGATATAGTTTTGTGGAAAAAGATTCAGTAAAATTTGTATTTCATTCATTTAATTCCTGCTCTTTCTGAGCTTAGGGGTCCAGTGGGAGGGCCTGCTTAATATCTGACAGGTATCTCTGTATGCACAATCATACAGGGAAGACCGCCAGTCACTGTGTAGGACCACCCACAGACACCAGTTGCAACGGGACGGGTTTCTTTCAAAAATTATCTTTAAAGTGTTATGTTTTGTGTATTCTAACATAAACATGTAGTGGTCATTTATCATTTCATGTCATTTTCATGTCATTTTTAAGTCTGATTAACATTGTGTGGTTGCACCACATTCATGAAATGGTGCAGTTTTCATGTATTTGGTGCAACTCCACTGTGTTGTGTGACTTAGTTCTAAAAAAATACACCAGGGGGCTGGCCTGGCGTAGGATGCAACTTTTTTTGCGACTTTTCTGTAACATTTTTAAGTGTCCCAGACAGTAAATGTGCTATAATCCAGTTCTAATCTGCTGGCTGAATTCCTTTTTCCATCGCATTATACACTGCTTGTTTCTATGGTTACAACCCCTTTAAACATAGACCACATAGAAAAGTGTTGCGTCTCTAAAATGTCACAGAAATGTTGCGACATTTTTAGACAAAAAAACCTGACGTATCTGGTAATATTTACTTGTAGGGCAACCTAATGAGCCTTTCTTACGTATTTAGCTCATGTAACATAATTTGTAACGCTGAAAAAAAAAAACATCTGTCCATCCAGTTCGGCCTGTTATCCTGCAAGTTGGTCCAAAGGAAGGTAAAAAAAAAATAATATCTGTGAGGTAGAAGCCAATTTTCCCCACTTTAGGGAAAATTCCTTCCCGACTCCAATCAGGCAATCAGAACAACTCCCGGGATCAACGACCCCTCTCTAGTAGCTATAACCTGTAATATTATTACGCTCCAGAAATACATCCAGGCCCCTCTTGAATTCCTTTAGTGAACTCGCCATCACCAACTCCTCAGGCAGAGAGTTCCATAGTCTCACTGCTCTTACTGTAAAGAATCCTCAGCTATGTTTGTGTACAAACCTTCTTTCCTCCAGACGCAGAGGATGTGAAAAATGATAAATTTTAGATATTTCCTTTAAACACAGATAGTGACATGACATGTTAAAACTTAAATCAACAAAAATCCTAAAAACAAAAGATATAAAAAAATGTGATTAAGGCTACATGCGCATGACGTATCTGTTTTGTGGTCCGCAAAAAAACAGATGACATCCGTATGGCATCTGTTTTTTTTTTTTGTGTGGATCCATTGCATATGCCTATCCTTGTCCGCAAAATGGACAAGAATAGGACATGCTCTATTTATTTTTTGCAAAATGGAACCACGGACAACCGACGCGAAAAACAAACGCTTGACTATCCGCATTTTTTAACAGCTCCATAGAAATGAATGGGTCCGCATCCTATCCGCAAAAAAAAAACTAAACGGAACGGACGCGGAAACAAAATACGTTCATGTGCATGTAGCCTTAAACAATAGATCACCTTCTGATGACACATTCCCTTTAAAGCAGGCATGCTCAACCAGCGGCCCTCCAGCTGTTGTAAAACTACAACTCCCACAATGCCCTGCTGTAGGCTGATAGCTGTAGGCTGTTTGGGCATGCTGGGAGTTGTAGTTTTGCAACAGCTGGAGGGCTGCAGGTTGAGCATGCCTGCTTTAAAGTATGCCCCTGAGCCTGATGTACTATTGTAGCACTAAATGAGCCTGTCACCTCTGGAGTATCTTTTCTTTGTACATTCCTCTGTTACTCCTTCTAGAAATATACAAATAAATTGACAATTGGGTTTGGGGAGGGTGTCTCTACGTTGTCCATTCAGAGTTGAGAGTCTCAGTCTGTGTAGGGTTAAATGGTAGCACCCATGTGTCAATGTATAACAGAGGTACAGCTACACAGAGTTCTAGGGAAAAGAGAAGACAAAATAGTTGTTTTTGAAGAATACCAGTTTCTACTAATACAGATATGGGCAGAGAGACGGATTGTCTGCAGAATTTCTTACAAATATAAAAGGAGATGCCCAGAACGACTGCCTGACATACAATAGAGAAAGGTGATCTCCCACGGCACGTTTCACAATGTATGAACTGACACCGAAATTCTTAACTTGGATTCCAGATTGATAAGTCTGGAGCCAGAATGAGACACGTCTGACTGAGGTTAAACAATACCTCATGACTCAGACTTCCTGTGAACGCTGTTACTCCAGGTACAATATAAATCCCTGGTCGTAGACTTGGGTCAAAGGCGCAGGCCCAGAGGAACCTGGAGAGCAATACGTGCACATGGCTGCTTCCTACCGAAATAAATGCACACGCATCTGTACACTGACGATGATAACCCTTGACGAAAATGCCTCATGCTCAGAACATTTCTATCCAGCACAATAAGTGAAATACAACATGTGAACGCAAGAAACCTAGATAAAACGCCACCCGTAAGGAATCCCGAACCTGATGTCTCTCATACAGGTCTAAACAGAGAGGCTGCTTAGGAAAAGTGTTCTTCATTATAGCTGTCGTTTCTTGGTAAGTATATGATTATATTTTGTACCTAGATAAACAGTGATGTCCAGTTCGCCATGTTCGCCAGCGAACACATGCGGGCTGCCATCTTAAATCACAAGTCCGGGGATGCACAGGTAAGCCCTTACCTGTGCCGCGAGCCGGTCTGAAACAAATGCGGTCACCGGGAGCAGGCAGTTCCGAGAACAGCCCGATGAAGGCCCCCGGCGGCTGTTCTCGGAACTGCCTGCTCCTGGTGACCGCATTTGTTTCAGACCGGCTCCCTGCACAGGCACAGGTAAGGACTTACCTGTGCATCCCCGGACTTGTGAGTTAAGATGGCAGCCCGCATGTGTTCGTGGGCGAACATAGCGAACTGGCCATCACTGCAGATGAACATACATGAAATATATAAAATATCCAGCAGTGGACTGGGATTTTTTGGGCCCACCATAGGATATGATTGTGAGAACTCACCTAGAACATATTTCAGCCTCGTTCCCATCTCCGTTAGGAGACGTGGCAGGCTGTTCCTCTACTTCATCGCTGGATCCCCATTGACTGCAATGAGGTCTGGAGGTGATCCAGGCCACTTTCCGGCATAAATGTTGGGTTTTGGGTAGACAAAAACTGCTGCACGCAACGTTTTTTGTCTGGCTGACAGCTGGCATTTGCACCAGATCAGACAGCCAGATCTCCTTAACGGATATGTGAACGTAGCCTTATATCCAAATAGGTTACATGTGAATCACCTCCAGAGAATGGATCCTAGTGGTACTGGTAAGTGATTGACCACTGGGATCCAATATTAGGGGGCACACTTATTAAGAGTTTTAAACGCCGGTTTTCATAAAGGCCCATAGCTGGTGGTGGATCCGTCAGAGTTAGGGCTTGTTCACATGACCATATGGATCTGTTTTTCCATTTTTTGTTTCAGTAGTGTTTCCGGTTCCATTCCATTATTCGGTTCCTTATTTCCGTATGGCATATACAGTATACAGTAATTACATAGAAAAAATTGAGCTGGGCATAAAATTTTCAATAGATGGTTCCGCAAAAATGGAACGGATATGGAAGACATACGGAGTACATTCCGTATGTGTTCAGTTTTTTTTTGCGGACCCATTGGTTTGAATAGAGCCATGGAATGTGATTTGCGGGCAATAAAAGGACATGTTCTCTCTTTGAAAGGAACGGAAATACGGAAACGGAATGCATAGATTACATTAAGTTTTTTTTTGTGGAACCATTGAAATGAATGGTTCCGTATACAGACCGTATATGGAACTCAAAAAACGGCCCATATATGGAACGCAAAAAAAACGCTTGTGTGAACGAGCCCTTATGAAGAGGCGCCGGCCTCTCCATAGCTTCTGCACATCCAGCGACACTTCTAAATGTAAGACAGCTTCCGAGCTGTCTTACATTTAGATCTTTTTCTACAGAGATGGGCCTGCCGGCCTGTCCCCTTCCCTCCCCACACCACATCCACACATAAGCGGGGCGCATCTGTGCCCGAAATATGCCTAATTTAGGTGTATTTCAAATTAATAAATGACCCTATAAATGTCCATTATTGTTCCTGAAACTAGGCCCACTGGAGGATTCGCTCATACTTGGACTGGTGTGCCAGTCCAAGCCCAAATGCCTCCAGTGTGCCATGATGGCATCAGCTTCTCCAATTACATGTGACAATCAATTAATCCACATCGCAGTATTACACCTCAGAAATTAAATATGAATTTAGCACCAAGGACAGAATCGGATACAGTCTTGGAATATTAAGACATATTTTCTCAAAACAAGGTTTAGGGCAGTGTCGGACTGGGGTGTCTAGGGCCCACCAGTAAAATTTATTTTGGGGGCCTATCGTACGGATACATTCAAATATTACCTGCTCACACAGCAGCAAGATGCTACCAGATGATGAAATATGGGGGTCCCTGCAGTAACTTTGAGAAGGTAGGTCCTGGGGAGAAGAGGACACTGGCAGCTTTCCTCTATACCTAGAAGTCATCTCAGCTCTGATCATGTCTATAATAATACACTTGGGAGTTACTATAATAATCTACCAAGTGTTTTATATGAACACCGGCTGGTTGAGGTGCTGTACATTGAATATATGTATGTAGTGCAGCAAGTCTACTGTGTTATGTGCCACTTGTGCAGGGGGTGGGAGACTAGGGGCCTACCGGTACCCCTGTGGGCCAGTCTGAGCCAGGGCTTATGTACCCCTTCCTCTTACATGGGCATTCCCAGGTGGGTTTGAAGGCACTTTTTAGGAAGTAGGGCATATGTACTATTTGGGAATTCATCCAATTCAAGTATGTACCATCTACAATGTTGGTATGTAAGTTTGTCATAACCATAACTCACCATGATATTGTCTATGGTTTCACATAGTACTGCAGATAGACCAGCTGTATTCTTATTTTTGACATGTACATGTGAATGTACACATACATCCTCAACATTCAGAAATACTGTATGTGTGTCCATATAGGCAAATGGTGAAGGCCCCTCAACATGTTATAGCCTATGTTCAACCTCCATCTGGTGGGCACCTGAGGAAGGCTGTTATATTCTCAATGGCCAACGACTGATGGGGAAGGGGAATAATCTAATGCCTATAGGCCAACAGATCTATTACTTATGTTTAGTTGGTCCATGGCAGGTGGGAACAGAGTACTAACTGAATGCCAAGACGTCATTGCCTAGTAAATACAGCCCTTTCATTTTATGAGGATGGTCCCAGTGTTGGCCTCTAATTTGCCTGGGCCCCTGATAGTATTACATCTGTCATGCCATGATGGCTAAATAGTGTGTCATAACCATCTTTTTCTGCAGTGCTGCTAGTCCCCCATAACAAAAGCTGCTCTTTGAAGTGACTGTTCAATGTTGGGTAATAGAGGGGCCTTAATCAAAGGATCCCTTTCCCGTAATACCTCCATATTCCCTAACAGGACATATAAATGCATCCAAATGCACTAAACAAGAATCTTACAAAATAATAAGGTTCCTTGTGTACAACATTCTGGATACAAAACTTGTAGAGAAAGTTTATACATTTACTGTATATACCAGCACATTGTGCCACTTACAGGACACATGTAGGTACTGCACAATTATGAGATCTCGGCATACTCTAAATCAGGGGTCAGCAACAGCTTCAGGTGTTGTGAAACTACAACTCCCAGCATGCACAGTTGCTCAGCTGTTCTTGAACCTTCCGCAGAACTGAATGAAGCATGCTGGGAGTTGTAGTTTCACAACAATGAGTGCCAGAGGTTGCCGATTCCTGATCTAGAGGACCTGATCAATTCTTCACTTCCCCATCATTTTCATATTAGTTTACGGTCAGTGAATGAGAACAGTCACTATTACATTCACAGGCTGCAGACTGTAGCATCCTACCCTCAGGTGAGAGGTGGATACAACTAGATATAATCTCCTCTGTGCAAACATGTATCTCATTTGTTACAATGTATCAGTTGAGTGCAGGCATTTTAGCTGACAGAGCAGCGCCTGTACTGGAAAATGAACTGTATCTACTTCTCAGCAACCAGCAGGATTAGGCATGTAGGGGCTAGCAATTAGGCCCCCTGCACACGAACGCGTGCGCCCCGTGGCCGTGCTGCAGGCCGCAATGCACGAACACCGACCGTGGGGCAGCCGCAGCAGATCGCGGACCCATTCACTTTAATGAGTCCGAGATCCGCCCGTTCTGCAAAAAGAAAGGACATGTTCCATCTTTTTGCGGAACAGAAGTACGGGACGAAACCCCACAGAAGCACTCTGCATTAAAGTGAATGGGTCCGCATCCATGATGCGGAATGCACACGGAATGTGCCCGTGTATTGCAGGATCCGCAAATGCAGTCCGCAATACGGCAACGGGACAACTATGGTCGTGAGCAGAAGGCCTTAACTTGATAATGAAGAGAAACAGAAATAAAAACTATATCAGAAAGTTAGATTATAATTTATTTTTATTTTTATAGAGTGATGAAGAGTTAATTATATACCAGAAAACTCTTTAAAGGCATGTTCACACAGGCAAAATACTGGTTAACCCTGTTCAATGGGACTACTCAGTGTGTGACCATCTGCTGCAGTCTCAGTAGCAAAATAGGGCAGTTAGAAAGCTTTTTTTCTTTTCTTTTTCTTTTTACTGAAAATATGAAGCGTCAAAGTTGAGGTGTTTTCACACACTGATGTGGTTTCTGTGTCGGGATCAGCATAAAAAAACTCTGGGATAGGATTTATCAAAACTGGTGTAAAGGAAAACTGACGCTACTTTTACACTGGCGTTTTGAATTCCGTTTGTGAGATCTGTTTCAGGGCTCTCACAAAACGGATCAGTTCAGCCCAAATGCATTCTGAATGGATAAGGATCACAATCAGTTTGGCTCCATTTCGCTCTAGATGCGGACACCAAAATCCGTCCTGACTTACAATCTAAGTCAATGGGGGCGGATCCGTTTTTACTGACACAATATGGTGCAATTGAAAACGGATCCATCCCCCATTGACTGTCAATGTAAGTCAGGACTGATCCGTTTTGACTTTGTTCTTCATAATGCAAACGGATACCATCGTTTGCATTATAGGTGCGGATCCGTCTGACCAGATACCAGTCGGATCCACACCTAACGCAGGTGTGAAAGTAGCCTGACTTAGTTGCCCCTAGGAATCATTCAGATTCCACCTTTTATTTTTCAGAGATCTGTAGGAAAATGAAAGGTGGAATCGGATTGGTTGCTTTCGGCAACTAAACCAGTTTTTTTTTACACCAGTTTTTATAAATCTACCCCTCTGTGTGAACAAGGCCTAAGGTGGGTTCACAGAGTGGTTAAGATTTACTAAGGCTAGTTTCACACTAGCGGTAAAGAAATCTGGCGGGTTGTTCCGGCAGGGAATAGCCTGATGGAGATCTCTGAATCTGGCATTTCCGGACGCTACCTGAATCCCACCAGCTACATTAAAGGGGTTATCCGGGTTCAGAGCTGAACCCGGACATACCCATAGTTTCACACAGGCACCCTCCACTAAGATGAGCATGGGAGCATTTCATGCTGAGTCGCTCAGGGCAAAGGCATTGTCAGGAGATCAGGTGCTGCCGGGCTTTAGTGCTGCCCTAGCCTGTGAGACGGCTAGGGTAGCACTAAAGCTGGCCCATCAGAGTCGGTGACGTCACCAAGCACACTGTTGGGCAGAAGCCTCCGCCTAGCAGTGTACCAAAGTAAACAAACAAGCCCTTGCCCTGCGCGATCCTGCTAACATCGGGGGGCTGCCTGGGTGAAATTCTGGGTATGTCTGGTTTGAGTTTTGAACCTGGACAACCCCTTTAACTTTTGGGGACTGGTGAAGATCCGCCTGCAACCCGGCAAATATGCAGAGAATCGGACGTATAAAAACTCCTTTGTGCAGCTGTCTTTGTCCACCGATTCTCTGTATATTTGCCGCGTTACAGTTGGATCTCTGTGGGTCCCCATTATAGTCAATGGGGCCAGCGGGCATTCGGCCAGCTTCCGGCAATGCCAGATCCAGAGAGCTCCGCCAGGCTATTCCCTGCTGGAACAACATGCCAGATCTTTTTTCACAATAGTGTGAAACTAGCCTTGGAGGTGGAGTGTAATAGGATGCCAGGGCCCCAGCCTTCACAAGGCATACATGGCAGGTGCCGTCTGTGTCAGGTTTTCTGGTGCAATTTTGAAGCTAAAACCAGGAGTGGAATCAATAAAGAGAAGTTGTATCTGTCCTTTATACTTATTTTCCCTTTAGAATCCACACCTGGGTTTAGCTTAAAAAACTGCATAAGGGAACCTGAACAAAACCCGATCAGAACCTAAAAGTGTACTTGGACCCCAATCCCCTCTTCATTCATTCATTGGCCAGATACAGTGCGGAACATATACTAATCTCGCCTTTTTTGAGTAAAAATAATACTGGAGTATTGGCAAAATCTGTCTTCAATTTGCGTCTCATTTATTATCTCTTATTAAATCAGTTTTTTCTTTTTTGGTTTAAGTCTCACCTCTAGTGGTTGTTTTCTTATAAGACAGGTTTATATTCACTAAGACTGCTCTAATTAGTGTGCACATGAAAATGTGGCGCAAGTGAGCTGAAATTAGGAGCACGTCTCCATGAAAGTGGGCAAAATGTGGCACAACTCACCACTCAAAACCGAAGCAGAAAAGTACGCCAGCCCTGGAGTGGAGTAGAAGACTGCTTTTATGACTAAATTGACACAAAATAAGGTGCACCTACATAAGGCTACTTTCACACTAGCGTTCGATCGGATCCGTTCTGAACGGATCCGATCATATTAATGCAGATGGAGGCTCCGTTCAGTACGGATCCGTCTGCATTAATAACTTAGAAAAAATTCTAAGTGTGAAAGCAGCCTGAGCGGATCCGTTCAGACTTTCAATGTAAAGTCAATGGGGGACGGATCCGCTTGAAGATTGAGCCATAGGGTGACATCTTCAAGCGGATCCGTTCCCATTGACTTACATTGTAAGTCTGAACGGATCCGCTCGCCTCCGCACGGCCAGGCGGACAGCTGAACGCTGCAAGCAGCGTTCAGCTGTCCGCCTGGCCGTGCGGAGGCGAGCGGAGCGGAGGCTGAACGCCGCCAGACTGATGCAGTCTGAGCGGATCCGCATCCATTCAGACTGCATCAGGGCTGGACGGAGGCGTTCGGGTCCGCTCGTGAGCTCCTTCAAACGGAGCTCACGAGCGGACCGACGAACGCTAGTGTGAAAGGAGCCTAAACAGGTCTTAACTTCTGAATGAGTCTTAAAACTCAAAATAGGCACAACAGGCACAAATGCCTCCGAAACAGGTGCAAAATCGGTTGGTAAATCAGACTTAAAAAATAAGACAGTTGGAAACACGCTTTTTACTGATGAAAACAGGCTCAGACACTGTAGTAAATGTGCCCCAATATATCTATTAGGCAGAGTTTACATGTGCAGGGTTTTTGGTTCAGTTTTTGAAGCCAAAACCAGGAGTAGATCCAAAACGAACGCACTCCTGGTTATCCTTTTCCTCTGTTTACGATACCTTCTAGGGGAATTTATTAAGCCCTCTGCACCAGAAAAATTGCATAAAAAGTTGAAGAGTAACAGAAAGATTTGCAATTTTTGTTCGCCAATTTTCTAGGAAGTCGGTGGGGCGGGACAGAATGGGCTGGAGTATATATGGCCCGATAGACTTAGCATTACTTACACCAGAAAAATGCCATAAATTACACCTAAAATTTAAGCCAGCTCCTAGCTAGCATAGATTATAGTTTCTGGTGCACTGACCTCCCAATATGCACCAAAATGATTAAAAGCCTTTGCCTCAAAGGGCATCTGTCAGCAGATTTGTACTTATGAAACTGGCAGCTGAAGACATCTGTGCTGGTCCCATGTTCATACGTGCCCGCATTGCTGAGAAAAAGGATGTTTTAATATATGCAAATGAACCTCTATAGCAGGCATCCTCAAACTGCGGCCCTCCAGCTGTTGCAAAACTACAACTCCCAGCATTCCCGAACAGCCTACAGGTATCAGCCTACAGCAGAGCGTTGTGGGAGTTGTAGTTTTACAACAGCTGTCGGGCCGCAGTTTGAGGATGCCTGCTCTAGAGGCTTTGCTCTGTATGCAACTGCAAACTCTCCACTTTGATTGACAGGGCCAGGCAGTGATAATGTTTACACTGCCTGGCCCTGTCAATCAAAGTGGAGAGGGAGTGAGAGAGGCAGCAAGGGCAGAGCCTCCAGGTGTAACAGCAACGCCCCCGTTGCTCCTAGAGACTCAATTGCATATATGAAAACATCATTTTTCTCAGTAATGCGGGCACATATGAACATGGGACCAACACAGATGCCTTCAGCTGCCAAGTGCACATGTAACAGGTCAGCCAGTGTCATAGGGACAAATCTGATGACAGATGCCCTTCAAATTTGGCAGCATTTTTTTTCGAGTTTTCCTGGAGTTTTTTTCCCTGCATTTGTTTTTTCTAAAAACACTGCTGCCATATGTTAAATGTTAAGGAAACACTGCATTTTTGTGCCATTTTTCTTTAATGCGTTACTTGGGTCAATGGCTTTTCTTTTTTATGTTTCTCCATAAGCTTCTCTGCAGAACTGGAAAATACATGAGAAAAAAAAACATATAAAAATGTATTAACACACAAATACTACGCCAAAATGCTGATAATGAAAACAATGAAATTAATGTGATTTTTTTTTTTTAAGTAAAAAAAGCGGCAGATAAAGCTTTGGAGGAAGCCATATTGCAATTCTATTTTCGGACACTAGGTGGAAGACAAGCTCAGCTGATCAGCAAGGCCAGGGAGTCATGTTTAATAGATTGTAAGATACTAGGAGACAGACTTGTTGCAGCAGACAGGCCAAACAAGAGCTTTACACCCTTAGCTGTTGAGATAACTGATACACTCTAATCCCTGCAGACACTGTTTACCTCATTCCTAATATGATTTTGGCAGCGGTTATTTAACAGTGAGACTATATGAATCGTAGATCACTCGATAATAAGACGGACGGAAAGTTGTTTTCTTATAAAAGTTGCTAATTGCTCAATAGTATGCCTTCTGCTTGAATGTTAAAGCCAGACACATCCACAGTGTATAGTGAATACTCCATAAACAGACGATAGCAAGTTATAGAAGCAGCTTATAAGAAATAAAAAAATAAGAAAAAACAAACTTGACCCTTAAAGGGCTATTCCCATCTCAGACATTGATGTTATTTTGCTAGGATATGCTATTAAAGTCAGATGCCACCACTAGGATCTGCTCCTATCTCCAGACTAGGTCACCCCAAAGTCATGGAAAGCCCACCACGCAAGCATGGCCATCCTCTATTAATTTCTATGGGAATTTCAAAAATAGTTGAGCGCTGGTTCGGCTAGAGAGGTGACTGTGCCTGCACGGCGCTCTCCGTTCACTGCTGAGCATTAATGGAGAACACACTGCAAACGCTCAGTAAGCTCTCCTTGACTTCGGGGACCCTGTTCTGCCAGAGGTGGGACCCACGTCTATCTGAAATTGATGCCACAAACATCAATATCTGAGATGGGAATACCCCTTTAATCATCATTACACAGAGTGTGTGGCATTATCTACAGAAGACCACTACCATTATTGGGAATATGTGTGTGCTGCTTTATGGGGGCACAGTATGTAACATGATTGCATTCATGGGCACAGTGTAACTTGCTATTATATTCAGGGCACAGCTGGGGCACTGAGAGTTTGCAATAGTATATACATGCCTATGAGTTGGTAAAGCAAGGCACTAAAGACATTTGGGCAGCAAACTGAAGAAATGAGCCATGGCCAGGAGAAGTCACTAAATGTACAATAAATGTTTATTCTGCCACTGAATTTATCTGATCAGTGCTGCACTCGCATGGTCTACAATAAAATGAGGATGAATAAGCGGATTCTGTCTTGTATAACAACTCCCAGCATATCTTTAGGCAGTGTCCCACTCAGTGATGTTCGTGGGCACTCCAAACTTTTGTATTTGCTTATCGAAATGTATTTCTGTATATTCCTGTAATTCCTATTACCAGGCTGTTACAGTGTCATTACATCCATTCGCCCCTAGGTGGTGCTAGAATCACTTATATCAGGCATGCTCAAACTGCGGCCCTCCAGCTGTTGCAAAACTACAACTCCCAGCATGCCCGAACAGCTTACAGCTATCAGCCTGCAGTAAGCCATGGTGGGAGTTGTAGTTTTACAACAGCTGGAGGGCCGCAGGTTGAGCATTCCTGACATATATATATCCTGGGGTTTGCTAATAAAGTTAGTTGTTGGAGGAAGTGAATGGAGTGTAGAGAACAGAGAGGAAGTAGATGGAGGAGGTGAACAAGAGCAGTCCAGAATGTAGCTGCCATTTTAGCTCCTTGGCCCTGACCAAGCTAAGGGATTATTCAGAACAGTATTACAGCAGCACAGCACAGACGAGAGAGTCTACGTCTGGATATAGAGCAAGTCTAGTGGAGGTTAGAGCTAAAACTAGCCAATGGACTTTATAAGCACCAGTGACCAGGAGGAAGAATCCTAGAGTGTCAGCTAAAGACTTACAAAAGTCTCTGGCATATGCTAACATCCCTGTTAGCGAATGTACAATATGTAAAACACTAAGCAAGAATGGATTTCATGGGAGGATACCACAAAGGAAGCCACTGCTGTCCAAAAAAAACATTGCTGCACGTTTACAGTTTGCACAAGAGAACCTGGATGTTCCACAGCAGTACTGGCAACATATTCTGTGGACAGATGAAACCAAAGTTGAGTTGTTTGGAAGAAACACACAACACTATGTGTGGAGAAAAAGAGGCACAGCACACCAACATCAAAACCTCATCCCAACTGTGAAGTATGGTGGTGGGGGCATCATGGTTTGGGGCTGCTTTACTGCACCAGGGCCTGGAAGGATTGCTATCATCAAAGGAAAAATGAATTCACAAGTTTATCAAGACATTTTGCAGGAGAACTTAAGGCCATCTGTCCACCAGCTGAAGCTCAACAGAAGATGGGTGTTGCAACAGGACAACGACCCAAAGCATAGAAGTAAAATCAACAACAGAATGACTTAAACAGAAGAAAATCCGCCTTCTGGAGTGGCCAAATCAGAGTCCTGACCTCAACCCGATTGAGATGCTGTGGCATGACCTCAAGAAAGCGATTCACACCAGACATCCCAAGAATATTGCTGAACTGAAACAGTTTTGTAAAGAGGAATGGTCAAGAATTACTCCTGACCGTTGTGCACGTCTGATCTGCAACTACAGGAAACGTTTGGTTGAAGTTATTGCTGCCAAAGGAGGTTCAACCAGTTATTAAATCCAAGGGTTCACATACTTTTTCCACCTGCACTGTGAATGTTTACATGGTGTGTTCAATAAAAACATGGTAACATTTAATTCTTTGTGTGTTATTAGTTTAAGCAGACTGTGATTGTCTATTGTTGTGACTTAGATGAAGATCAGCCCCTCCAGTCACGCCGCCACGCCGAGCCTCTTCATAAGGGGATCGGAGACACAGCTACCCCTATGGCAATCCGGCACACAGGCCTTAGCCTCCCGGAACGCATGCCAAACAGGGCCATAGAGCCCACAAGAAACGCAGCATCCTGCCACCCACTGAGGGAACCCCATCTCTAATACTCAGCTTTGCACTGTATGCGGCCAAAATCCGGGTAAGAACTAACTAATGCACTTCCACATGCCATGGTCTTCATGCCACTATCGTTACTGCCTCTCTGCCTGTACAATGTATGAATTTGATTGTAACTTACACTATTTCGGACTCTGCATAATGCCAGATCCTATAGCATGCCTGATGAGGTAACATGTTTGATTCCACAGCATGCCTGTCAAAGACTTCTGATAAGCGCAGCAACTTATCCATGTACCCACCCAGCACTTACAACGGCCATACCACTAGGGGCACAATATGATATTTAGCACTATAAGACCCCTCATACTCTGTACCTACCTTCTAGCCTCAGACAGGATGTACGTTATGTCATAATCCCTCCTATTTACTCCTTAATTCTACCAACTGATGCCTTTTGCCCAACTTCAACCCCTGTGAAATATCAAAGTGATCCATTGAAGAATGAACCCACCTCCTAAGACCACCAACCTGCCACAGACAATTCCGATGAAAAGGATCCCTCAGGGTCCCCAGATGACAGACTACGCTCTCTCAATATGTTATATCGACATGATTTTCTTCTTCTGTCTAAATTATAATCGATATACTATGTGCTGTATGTCTATTGCACACTTATTGTGATACTTTATATGCCCTTCCAGTTGTACTGAAGAAGGCTATTCAGCCAAAAACATTTTTTTTTTACTAGAACCGCACAAAATAAAAGCATTATACTGAAACCCAAGTGGAGTACAGGAGTCTTACTAAATTACATGAAGATCAGATCACATTTTATGACCAATTTGTGCAGAAATCCATATCATTCCAAAAGGTTCACATACTTTTTCTTGCAACTGTAAGTTTGGTTCTTGTTCTGTATTTTTGTAATGAGCTTGGTTCTGGTGCTCTAATTATGTAATGAGCTTGGTTCTGTATTTATGTAATGAGCTTTGGTCTGGTGCTGTATTTATGTAATGAGCTTGGTTCTGGTTCTGTATTTATGTAATGAGCTTGGTTCTAGTGCTGTATTTATGTAATTAGTTTTGTTCTGGTGTTGTATTTATGTAATTTGCTTGGTGCTGGTGTTGTTTTTATGTAGTAAGCTTAGTTCTGGTGTTGTATGTATGTAATGAGCTTAGTTCTGGTGTTGTATGTATGTAATGAGCTTGGTTCTGGTTCTGTTTGTATGTAATGAGCTTGGTTCTGGTTCTGTTTGTATGTAATGAACTTGGTTCTGGTTCTGCATTTATGGAATGAGCTTCGTTCTGGTGCTGTATTTATGGTATGAGCTCCGTATGGGATTTACACATCATCCTCTCCATTCACTGTTGTGGAAGTTCCAAAAATAGGTGAACCAGAACCTCTTGCGTCATATAACCACTTGTCGTGATGTAAGGAGAACAGGTCACCACTGCAGCCCTTGGTTGGCTGCAGTGGCACATGTCCCTCGTGCCCCCCTCGTCAAAGAATTTTGACTCTAGTGCGGCAGGAAGAGGCAACGGGGAAACGTCAGATACCAAACCCAAATTACTCCTTAATTCTACCAACTGATGCCTTTTGCCCAACTTCAACCCCTGTGAAATACCAAAGTGATCCATTGAAGAATGAACCCACCTCCTAAGACCACCAACCTGCCACAGACAATTCCGACGAAAAGGATCCCTCAGGGTCCCCAGATGACAGACTGCGCTCTCTCAATATGTTATATCGACATGGTTTTCTTCTTCTGTCTAAATTATAATCGATATACTATGTGCTGTATGTCTATTGCACACTTATTGTGATACTTTATATGCCCTTCCAGTTGTACTGAAGAAGGCTATTCAGCCGAAAACGTTTTTTTTTACTAGAACCGCACAAAATAAAAGCATTATACTGAAACCCAAGTGGAGTACAGGAGTCTTACTAAATTACATGAAGATCAGATCACATTTTATGACCAATTTGTGCAGAAATCCATATCATTCCAAAAGGTTCACATACTTTTTCTTGCAACTGTAAGTTTGGTTCTTGTTCTGTATTTTTGTAATGAGCTTGGTTCTGGTGCTCTAATTATGTAATGAGCTTGGTTCTGGTTCTGTATTTTTGTAATGAGCTTGGTTCTGGTGCTCTAATTATGTAATGAGCTTGGTTCTGGTTCTGTATTTATGTAATGAGCTTGGTTTTAGTGCTGTAGTTATGTAATGAGTTTTGTTCTGGTTCTGTATTTATGTAATGAGCTTGGTTCTAGTGCTGTATTTATGTAATTAGCTTGGTGCTGGTGTTGTTTTTATGTAGTAAGCTTAGTTCTGGTGTTGTATTTACGGTATGAGCTCCGTATGGGATTTACACATCATCCTCTCCATTCACTGTTGTGGAAGTTCCAAAAATAGGTGAACCAGCGTTTGGCTGTTTTTGGAAGTCCCAAAGAGGTAAATGGAGGGCTAGCTGGACATATATGGCCTGCTCTCTATTCACTTCAGGGCCACGTTCTTAACATAGGAGCAGGTCCCCGAGGCAGGACCCTCACTTGTCAGACACTATTCTGTTGATAAGGTGTAAATGTCTAATTTTGATGCTGCTACTTTACCTAATATGTTCACATCACTGTATATTGTAAGCCCGTAGGCACAATGTTCTCTCCCGTCTTGCATATATACCGATTCCCCTAACTGAAAAGCTGTAGAATAAATTGACACTTCTAAAAGCAATGACAAATGCTTCTCAGCATAGTCTGTTAAACGCTAGCCCACTTGCCCGTCCACCACGCCACTTTAAATAATTTCCCAGGACCTATTTCTCCATATCTAGTGAACTGATCAAGCAGAAATGACCCAGACGGCACTCCCTATTATAAAATGTTAAATAGTTCATAATCATACACTTTCCATGGGATGTTAAGTAATGTTCAATAAATATTAACTTACAAAGCCTGGGGATATTTTTCTTTGCAATTAGTGAGGAAATCCAGATAATTTATAGAATCAAATCTGGACCTTTCCTGTGCAGAGTATTAAAACTACCTATTATTATGTATAGTAAAAAAAAATAAAAAATCACAGACCAGTGCAGTGCAAATGCATACAAAATGTACTCAATTATTTTAGCCAGAACTTTCGAAGATTGTGGTGTATGTATCGTAGAAGAAACTCATGCAGAAGCTATGGGGCCAATGAACAGAGAGAGTCCAGACCTGGTTGACTACATTCTTGGGTAGTAGGAACCTATGCAGTAATCCCCTCTCTGCAGATTTTACTAATATGGGTGTAAGAAAAGACAGACCTTCCAGAGTGGCCAACCTGTGGTGGAGATCATACTAACCTGAAATCAACATCTGCATAATTAAACATCCGTTCATGGGGGATACATGCCCGCTGCAGCCAAACACAGGCGGCAGTGGTGACCTCTTCCTCTTGCGTCATATAACCACTTGTCGTGATGTAAGGAGAACAGTTCACCACTGCAGCCCTTGATTAGCTGCAGTGGCACATGTCCCTCGTGTCCCCCTCGTCAAAGAATGTTGACTCTAGTGCGTCAGGAAGAGGCAGCAGGGAAACGTCAGATACCAAACCCAGTCGCGGGGCCCAGGTAAGTATCATCTCCATCCCAAGTCGGTCATTCTGGAAGGTCTGTCTTAGTCATGATCATAGAAAACATAAAGGGCAAAGAAGCACTCAGTCTTCCTGTCCCAGGTGATCAGTGGTGTGCTACTGGACCCAATATAGACCAGGGCAGACAAGTTGTGGGATAAATGGTATTCAGGCACAATAAATGCGAAACAAAAGAATCAGATCAATTAGATTGAAACCACTTCTTTTAGAAAGTATTATAACAAATGTAATACTATGTAAAACTTGGTGAAAGTGTATAGTGGGTGAATAAATGGCACCATTGCGAATAAGCGACTTGAAAACTGCAGAGCACCGCGTCCCATTGATGTGAGTGTTGAACATCAAGGACAAAGGTGCATAGGAGTGTGCCAACATGCTACAGAAACTGACCGCCAAAATGAACCAGTGGGCGTGTCTAAAACAACAGTTCAGTGAACCCTACTGCGCGTGGGGCTCCAAAGCAGACAGATGGTCACTACACCTCTGCTAACGAAGTTGCATTAACTGAAAAGGCTTCAATTTTATTGGCAGTATCAGAATTAGAAATCTGCTGATTGGCAAGGGGTTGCCTTCTTCGATAAGTCACATGGACGTTGCTGTGTCAGGTGAGAAACATCAGAGAACTAACACCCTGCAATCATTGCTGGAGGAACACAAGCTGGTGATGGCAGTGTGATGGTCCTATCCATCCATGTGGAAGGCACTCTCAACCGATTTGGGTTTAAATCCAACTTTGCAGATCACATACACCCATACATGCTGATTGTCTTCTCTGGGGCGGGTGGAATTTTCTAGCAAGACAATGCAACATGTCACACAGTTAGAAATGTTCAACATTGGTTGGAAGAGCATGACCAAGACTTCCAATTACTATCCTGGCCCCCTAATTCTCCATACTTGAACCCAATTGAGCATCTGTAGGGCTACCTCGATTGTTGTGGTCACTGTATGGCTCCTCCCCCATGCACCCTCCAGCAGCTGTGGATGCACTGCCAGGACCTTCTTGACTCACTCCCAGCCCATTTAGCTGTTGCCCTTGTTGCACACGGTGGTTGCTCTGGATATTGGCTAGTGGTCATAATAATGTAACTTGAGTGTATATGAAGCATTTATCAACACTCGCAGACAATAATGTACTAAAATAAATTCACTGACAGATAGAAGGAACTGAATAATGATCGCCATGGATGGAGGAGATGAGATGCCGACAGTGGAGTAAATGAGAGGTGATAATGGCCCACAGGCTGATAGCAGGTGAATGATAGTGAACAGAAATAGAGATACACTGAACTGATCATGCTCCGAAATACAACCCATCAAGACAAACCAAAAGCCAAGCCGGCAAACAACTTCAATGCTGACAACAATGAAGAACCATTGGGCCACAGGTCCCAGGATACACTGGACAAGAACAAAGTACTGAATCTGGAAAAAATTTGCAGAACATACACTATCCCAGCAACTAGGGAAGCAGGGAAGCAAAATACCTGGAAACATAAAGGCTAAGCAATCAACAGCTCCATCCTAAATTAACCAGGACAAGCTGGATGATAACCTAACCCATAGCAACTGCCTGAACAATGCACGTAAAGAGGAGCGCACGAGGCAACAGGGAAATCTCTGTGGCTCATAACACATAGAAGATAAACCCAGAGCTAATGTTGTTCACCTTTTCACATGCAGGGGCTAAAAGTGACCATACACTTTTATTATCTGCTGGGTGAACACTCATTCAGGTGATAGCTAATGCTCTCAATCCCCCTATACAATGCTTGGCTCAGCCAGGGGTGTATGTGTTCTGAATGGGGATAGTGGTATAAGCTGTTGCCAGAGACCTCTGGTGGCAATATATCTCCCTAGGAAACACAAGGATTGGACATGTACAATTCAGCATGACTAGACATTTTTCCACTTGACATCATCTTTTGTGGAGATTTGGACACCACTATCACATCAGATACTCAGCCAGTCTCACTGAAATTGCCATGTTCAGACAATGATGTAGGAATTCTGCTGGACTTTTAGATTGGCCTTAGAGTAGGTCATCAATATCAGAAAAGTGAGGGTCTGCCTCCTGCCATCCCGTTGTTTATCAGTAGCTTTGGCGCCAGAAACAGGCACTGGAACTCCACAACGCCATCCACTGTGTAGTGGCCAGAAGTGGTTACAGAATCACTGCTCCCATTAACTTTAAGAATTTCCACAATTAAGGGCATCCATACACATTCAATAGCTGTTGGCTGAACGATCATTCACCTGACAGCTGTCTCTCCCAACTCCCTCCCGGCTCCCTCATACACATTCATCTTGGCGTCCTGGGGTCAGGAGAAAATATTCATTTCGTTCCCTGACATCATCTTTCAGGGGAGAGTTGAGAGCTCCCCACACAAATTAGACAGTTGGACAAACCCTCTGTTCTCGGCTGGCTTGGCCAATACACTACTCCGATCCTCGGGTCCCACCTGCTGGTCATGTTTTCAGGATTTCCTTAGTATTGAGCAGGTGATATAATTAGTGTCCATGCATCAGGATTTACCACAGGTATTCATTCTGTAGGATATTCTGAAATCATGACTGGTAGGTGAGCTCTGAGGACTGGAGTTGAGGAACACTGCACTCATGTGTTTGGGGGCCTTAATTTATTAATACAGTAATATTCAAGTCAATGAAACCTGGCATCAATGTAAAGACTAAGATGTATACAAGTAGTAGTCAAAAAGAAAGATATATGCATTGTAATAAAATATTGGAGCATTTATCCTTAATACTTACATTAGAAAAGTGCTGTTTTTTTGGAATATGCACAATAATAAAAAAATATTATATCAGGCAAATGCAGCACAAGATATTAATTATCCTAAGTAAATGCCCTATCCAGTTTACCCTTGTGTCCCCTTGTAAAGGTGCTGATATACAACGTACCATTAATGCTAGGTTCTGATTGAGACATCAAAAGAACATTAGTCCAATAAGATGGCTGATTACACTCTTTTGGGCCAAAAACAACTGGGAAATATCTGGCAAATACTACACTTGGGAGTCTTATTGGTTTCATCTGGATCAGAATACTGTAATGTATACTGCTGAGTGTTTGGGTTTAACAGAAGGTGAACTCATTGGGCATCTAAAATTACTCTGTTATTACTATTTTTAAAATTATATATTCTAGTTATTGTTTTTATAGGAAAATACATATACGCACCAGACCAAAACTTTCAATGGAGAACTTAAACGGGGTTGCCTAAGATTTATGTACCCTTTGCTACGGCAACACTGCTCAGGTCCAGCAACGATGATTCCATGTTCACCATTCATGTTACTACTGCAGCCAATCGCTGGCCTCAGCTGTGATTTTTATTTATTTTACTGACTTATATAGCGCTGACATATTCCACAGCACTTTATAGACATTATAACTCACTGTATTCAGTGAGACTCACAATCTGGGTTCCCTATCAGTATGTCTTTGGAATCCAGAGTACACGGAGGAAACCAACACAAACATGGGAAGAACATACAAACTCCATCCAGATGTTGCCTTTGGTTAGATTCAAACCTAGGACCCCAGTGCTACAAGGCACCACTGCTAACCACTGAGCCAACAGTGATGCTTGCATATACAGCAAGCAATTTTTGAGGCCAGTGATTGGCTACAGTGGTTATGTGAATGATATCCATGATATCTTCACCACAGGACTAATCAGGAAGACCACAGTGGCAGAGCAGGAAGAGTGGGAGCAGGAGCACTGAAACATTATATAGCACTCAATAAATTTAATAAAATACAGTATCTGCAGTACTCTGCATAGGACTAATAGAAATAGCTGAGCACTGCACTCAGATATCCCCATCAGTCCCACAGACCTTGAATCGATGCAGTGCACATGCATGGCCATCACTCTTTTCAAACTTCACTGGAATAGGGAGCTTGGCACCCTAATTTCCATAATCATGAGACCTTAGCAGTAGACACCTAATCATTCATTTGTCACCTATCCTGTGGACAGAAAATCTGGAGAATCTCATGGGGACATAGCCTTAAATTATGCAACGTAGACCTTTTTTGACAACAAGACCTTTGTTGAGAATTGAAACTTATATATTAGGACAAATGAGCCTCAGTGAAAGGAGAACCTGGATATCTACTTTTTTATGTGTCACATGAAATAAGTGAAAGTCATAATAGTCTCTATAAAAACTTGGTGACACCGAGCTTTCATAATACCACTGCCACTTTGTTCCAGAGTTTGGCTGGGTGCAGAGCAGTTTTATGGCTAGTTATATGTCATCAATGTGTCCCCTGAGACAAACCCTTTAATCATAATTGGGATGGGCCATTTCTTGGGACCCTCACCTAGTTTGAGTCAATGTTGATAATCTCCAAAATTCTGGACTCCCTTCATTGCTGGTCCAGAAAGTTCTAAGGGTGATACCTTAAATTGCTAGAGAACGTATCAAGCCAAATTAGTTCCATGGTTAATATAAGTCAACTTAAACAGAGTCTTATCAGTAGTTCAGTCCCTCAAAACTACTGACTGCACTGTATAGTGATGGAGAGAGCGATGTACTGATATCTGAATGATGGATGCATGTCTTAGAAATCCAAGTTTTAATTACACTGGCGTCGCAATTGCATGTGGCTAGAAATTGTTCCTTTCATGTACTGTGCTCTATGCTCTCCATACTGATCATTTCTCAACTCTCCTCTCTGCTTTGAGTGACTGCTCAGAGTAATGGCGCTTGCAGTTTACTGATTGTATGCTACATACAGTATATACCAACATTCTTGTTGGAATATTTGGGGGATTTATGCCTGCTCCAGGTTCACCCACAAACCCACCAGGGCCATCCACTTATAGGTGGCACTTATACAAGCCAAGCCCATTTTTATCTCAGGACTGCCTAAATTTGTCAGGGCTGTTGACAATTAGGGACAGTCCCAGGAAATTTTGGACCTATGTATGCTAGACCTGTCATTCTGAGCAGAGGAAAGTCCTGGGAAATGTTTAACACCGGACATTAAGAGACCACCTCTTAGGCACTTGCGATTGTGAAGCTGGGTGGATTAAAACTTTGATTTCTCAGTCACGCAACCTGAATGACCATCACCCAGGGTATGTTTACACTGCCCTCCCCGTCCCCTGTTTAGTGCTGTCAGCAGTTTTCAGGGGCCAAGACTCCTTTCAAACTCTGCTCATACTAGCTTCCAGAAAACTACAGAAGCACTAGCTCTAGTGGTGGAAAGAACCTTGGGATTCCACTTAAAAATCATAAATGATGAGGATTCTGTTTCATTTTAAATGAAATATGGTGTATGAAATACCTTGTCTGTATTTGCCCAAACAGCAACTCTGCATAATCTAATCTTGCCCAGATCCATCTAGTCATATTTCATTTTCTGCAACACGCTAATGTACGCCTACTAATCTGGAAGCAGCCAGCGGTTGTATCGGCAGAGAACGTAATGATGCTTTTCCTTCTAGTTTAGTTTTTCAGAACACAGAACAGGCACAGGGGCAGGCTTGCCCAGAATAAAGTCTTTAATCATACGTATTGGCTCGCTACTGCTATATTTTGGGTAATATTTTAAAATGATCCTTCATTCTTCATTTTGCGACCTCAACACATTATTCGCAGTTAGATGTGTAAGTAATAACAGGATCGCATAACCCACCCTGTAATGAAAGCTGCTTGCTAGATATTTTCTTTGGATTTTGCCATCTCCGTCTTTTATAAAGTCAGCCTTTAACTTCAACAACCTTTTTCACCTTCCAAAAAGCTCAAAATGTGAAGTAATGTAATTAGGGGCCTATACCTCAGCTCTTTCTCTCTTTCATCTATATGAAGAATGAACTGCAGCAGGGAAGGAGTTAAAAGAGCCATTCTCTGCTGATTTGAAGGGCAGGAATTCAGGCGCCTTGCAGGGCCCTCGAGAGCTGGAGAGGTTATTCACTTGTAAATCAGAAGAGGGGTGAAGTTATACTTAGATATGGATGTCTGCACAGCACACAGCTCCATTGTAAAGTACATGGTAATGAGATATACTGAGCGGCCATGGTCCAGCTTTGGAGGATTTCAAGAGCCCTACAGGATCAGAAAGTCTGACAAGGGTGAATCTAACTTTGTCACTGCTAAGTGTTTGCTGTCCTGAGTTTATCTTAACCCAGCATCCTGGGTGTCAGGTGCCACAACGCAGAATGAAAAGGAGGGGCATTCAAGTCTTCCGAGGCCATATAACTTTTTCTAACACTCAAGTATGTTCTATATTTGATGACTAAGTAGAAGTTCCATGCCATGACCAGATAAAATGTTTGATATAATATTTGGTATCTAGTTGAGTTCAAGCTATCGTTCTTGGTTAATTGCGCCAGAAATGTTTGCCACTGAGTTAATATCATATTACAAATGTGCATTTATAGGGTGGCAAATTAAGAAAAAAATCGAAATATATTTTATTTTATTTTTATTCCCAACATGCAGTCCTTTTTGAAGACTTGTGAAATCCAACTGTACAATACTAGGGATGAGTGAACCCGTGGATGTTTGGGTTCGGCCAAACTTTGTTTCAAAATTTAGTTCGGGTACCCAAACTTGACCCCCAAACCCGAACCCCATAGAAGTCAATGGGGACCTGAATTTTGGGGCTGAAAAATGGCTGTAAAATAATCATAGTAAAGGCTAGAGGGCTACAAAAGGAAGCAAAATTAGGGTAAGAGCAGGACAATTGCCCTGCAAACAAATATGGATAAGGAAATTACTTAAAATAACAAGATAGAAAAAAATAAAAAGTAATAATCTTGAACCAGGAGGCGGAGGTCCAAGTGGAGTAGGAAGTGGAGGAGGCTGTGGATGTGGCGTGTAGGTGGAAGCGGTGGAGGAGGAAGCCAGCACTGTTCTTGTGCTGTTTTTTTTTATATGTGTCTGCCAATTCTGTTTGTGACCTTTAGACATTTTTCGTGATTTGACCGGTATATTTCTTTACTTTTCTTTAAGACATAATAATCTTGAGCCAGGAGGTGGCGGTCCGAGTGGAGGAGGAGGTGGACATGGCGGTGTAGGTGGAAGAGTCGGAGGAGGTAGCCAACACTATTTATTTATTTATTAGAATTTTTTTGTGGAGGCCCCAAAACATTGGGAAATAGAAAAAAAGAACGCACAAACTGCGCTGGAGTATAACAATGGCTGGATGCGGCCGGTATACAGTACTTCGCTACTCCGCCCAAAGTACCGACAAATCCTGTGGGATCCATGCCTGGTTCATTTTAATGATACTAGAAGACACAGTTAGTAAACTGGAAAGGCGACGGCTATAGGTGAAGTCCGGTTCTGCAGTCTTGGGACTAGGCATCGCTGCACTTACACCTCTTTATGACTGTGGTACTTAAAGGACATCTGTCAGCAGGTGTCGCGCTGCCTCACTTGGCTGTGATTCAAAGGGCTTGATTTGTACCTGTGAAACTGGTTGACTTGTTACATGTGCTATTAGCAGCTGAAGGCATCTGTGTTGGTCCGATGTTTATATGTGACCGCATTGCTGAGGAAAATTATGTTTTAATATATGGAGATGAGCCTCTAGAAGAAACAGGGACATTGCCGTTACACCTAGAGGCTCTGCTCTCTCTGCAACTGCCGCACCCTCTGCACTGTGATTGACAGGATCAGGCAGTGAAAACGTAATCATGCCTGGCCCTGACTTCTCCTAAAGTCAATGAAAGTGGAGAGGATGTTTCTTTTGTAGAGAGAGCTGAGCCTCTAGGAGTAACAGCAATGCTGTTTCTCAGCAATGCAGACACGTATGAACATGGGACCAACACAGATTTCTTCAGCTGCCAAATGTACATGCAACAGGTCAGCCAGTTTAATAGACACAAATATCAAAAAAGAAGTAATTTGGTACACATCACATTCTCCACTTTTTATGTATAATTTCTGGTGCACTTTGCATGACATTACTTCTCTCCCTGTGTCAGAAACACTGCCCCGTATAGACCCTAGGTGATAGGTCCATATTTTGTCTGGAGTGTTCTTTAAAAGGATGCATTGTTTTAAGAAACAAAGCTAAAGTGCGCTAGTTATCTGTATTACTCAACTTGTCCAGTTTCAGCGCCAATTCTCACCAAATGGCTGCAATCAAATCTGGTTGGCAGGCAACTGCATGCTTCCCCTCTGTTTCTCCTCTGCTGGCAGAGCAGCTCTTCTTCACTCCTCTCTCAGTTGCATTAGATTGTCATGATGACCATTGCCTCTTTATTACATTGACCTCCTAGTACCTATTTAAAGATGACTCCAGCCTCAACTTGTTGCCTGTAGAATAAGTTCCTATCCTTGCTTGGCTATTTGTTTCCCGTATTACACTCTTCCTGACTCCCGACTTCCTGATCTTGACATTGACCTTGTTCCTGGATTGTGCTTTAAGTCCACAAACTGTGCCTTCCACTTCTCAATGTTGTCCAGGCAGCCATCTACCTCTTCTCAGGGCCCTATGTCCATTCATAAACTTCTTAAATAAAAAATTCAGACAGCACAAAGATATATGTGAAAAAAAATCGGAGTACCCCTTGAATATGGAAATGGGTCCACTCTAGTTCCTAAATTGTAATACAAAACAACAAGGAGAACACAGCACTCTGTGTAATTCTGAAGAACTTTAATCCATAGTGATTAAATCCAGTAGATTCAACGTTTCAGCTACAATGATCCATGCTTGAAAAAGGCTCCTCACAGCCGAAACGTTGCATCTACTGGATTTAATCACTATGGATTAAAGCTCTTCACGGACTTCACCATTTTATGACTACATACAAGTGCTCAAGGGCATAGCTATAGGGGATGTAGAGGTAGCAGCTGAGCTACCAGGAGTCTCAGGGGGCTCTAAGACCCTTGTGGTGCGTAAGAAGTCACTGGTATTATAAAAGTGCATTGTGGTCAAGTTATACCTCTGGCTGGAGGAAAGGGGTTAGGTAAAAAATTTGGCATGGGGGGGTGCTATTAATTTTTTTGGGCCTCAGGCAGCACGAAGGCTATGTGCTCCCCTGCCCACAAAGCACTGAGGGGGCCCCAAGCTGAACTCTTGCACTAGGGCCCATGTGCCTTTAGCTACGCCCCTGCAAGTGCTGCCTTCTTCTTCTTCTTCTTTTGGATCACTCATTATCATTCTGTCTTTTGACATTTTGCTCTTTACCCAGCCCTGTTGGTTTAATTTTCTAGTGGTATATAGGCCATACCTACCCTGATTCTACAATCCCAGCCCTTGAAATTCAGTAGCCGGCATCATAATCTCCCTCTGTAAATAAGTGTTACTGGACTGTGATACAAAATGTTGCCAACCACTTGGAGCCTGGCCAGTAGTTCTTCTGGTTCCATGAAAGTCACGTTTTAGACTATAATATTCCAGTTTTCTTTGGAAGTGAACAGGTTGACAAACACGTAGATTATAGAGATGATTTAGAACATTCTGAAATGGAGATTTATTTTGTCAGTCAACAAATCTTAAACTTGCCTTTACCTGCTGAGCTGCAAAGCATTCAGTCACAATCTCTATTTACCTTGCCAGACATGATTTAATAAAATAGCAGACAGGGAATCCAAACTTTCTCCCACCCAACTCATTAATCAGCTCATCAGACTATATGTCAGTGCTGCACCGGGCAGAGAACCCCTCAGGTAGTGTATTACAGATGTCAAATCTTACTATACTGTCTCTCATAAATCGAAGCCTTATATAGACCATTTTATCACTCGCCTTTGCCCAGCATTGACAGTATTAACAACCAGTTATAGCTGTATAGATACCCAGGAAATGGTTTATGGTTCCTTAGCTTATATCAGATTACTTTGCCTTGTTAAAAGAGTGGAAAATTGGCAATATAACTTCAATGTGAAACTTAACCCTTCTATGGTTCACCATGCATGGGATTCCTCCAAGTAAGAGGAGCGAGAAGACAGCAATATTAATATAAAACAATAACTGATGATGTGACTGGGACGATCACAGAAGAAATGGAAGATCTGAGACCTAACTTTTATATAAAAATGTATATTTTAGTCCCTTAACTTTGTTTAGCCTTTATCAATGCCACTTGATCAACAGGTTGTTGACTAGTCAT
Source organism: Bufo gargarizans (assembly GCF_014858855.1). Classification (NCBI taxonomy): domain Eukaryota; kingdom Metazoa; phylum Chordata; class Amphibia; order Anura; family Bufonidae; genus Bufo; species Bufo gargarizans. Next base: position 289,790,067 of record NC_058085.1, on the reverse strand, counting down.
GTATGGCAGAAAATAGGTAGAAGCACTAATAGCAAAGAGGCTAAATGTGGGCATTATGCACTTGGAAAAATTGAACAAATGATCCTTGTTGGCCGAAGGATGGTGTACAGACATCATCTGGAAAGAAATTGGCCATGCCGTAAATGTTTGCCCCAAGAACTGTAACAGCCAATGTGGACTAAAACATGTTTGGTACCATTGGAAGAACAATCATTCACTGGTTGTTCAACCATCGACCTACTTCTATAAACTTAAAGGGAGTATTTCACCTAAAATGACCATTATACACCACAAACAATGATATCCATTACATTCCCCATATTATAATCTTACCTTTCATATTGCTGTCCATCACCTATTTTCTCTTAAAACCGCTTTTATTCCAGATGCCAATTAGCTTCTGAAGGTGCCCAGGGGCGGCGTTTATGCGGCCGGTGCCCAGGCCCCCACGGCGCTGTTCAAATCAAACCTCTCCCCTTTTAGGGAATGTAATGGATATCATGATGTTTGTGGTGTATAATGGTCATTTTAGGTGAAAGACTCCCTTTAACCAAAATATCTCATATCCATCTATGGTGACGTTATTAATTATCTAATGTGGACTCCTAAAGAAATGTGGTGAAACAATTTTGCAGAAATTTGGTGAGTTTGAGGTCAATGAAGTGTACAACTTAAAGAGGCAGTCATAATAGGCTACGATCAAGTATATTTCGATTTATTTGGTTAGCCTCTCTGTGATCAGTGCCTTTGCCAATTCCTTGCTATAAAAGTTAGCCATTAGGACTCCAATAATCCAACAAACTTTTTATTTGCCATAGACACTGACATGTCTAAAGATGGAGAGTTGGAAGTTTGAGAGTTGATACCCTGTGAGGAGCTACTTCCATTAAGGGTCCCTGGAAGTCTTTTGACTGCCATGCCCATAAAGGGGTCATGCACATGACCGTATGTATTTTGCAGTGCGCAAAAAAAAGGATCAGCAAAAACAGTATTATCCTTGTCCTTGATGCGGACAATAATAGGACAAGTTCTATTTTTTTGCGGAACGGAAATACGGACATACGGAAACGGAATGCACACGGAGTAACTTATGTTTTTTTTGCGGAGCCATTGAAATGAATGGTTCCGCATACGGTCCTAAACAAAACGTAACGGACACGGAAAGAAAATAAGTTTGTGTGCATGAGCCCTAAGGTTTTTAGCTCTGAGGTCTCAAAGCTAATAATGATGGACCACCCATAAATTACATTACTATAAACTGATTTAGCCGGGTCATAGACATAGGATAATGAAAACATGGAAGATATTTCTACATTAAAAATCCCTAATCTCATGTTTGTGCATATTAAGATTTAGTTCACACTTCAGTTATTTGATTGGTTATTTCCATCAGTGATTGTGAGACAAAACCAGTAGTGAAGCTACTCAGAGACAGGGTGTAGTGGGAAGATCTGCACCTGTTCTGTGTTTTTGACCAGCACCTGCCTTTGCCTCACAATCACTGATGGAAATAATTGCATGAAAAACTAGTTACTTTTGTAAATTATTTCCTGTTAAAAAAAATATGCCATTTGTGAGATAATATATTTTCATTAAAATTGCACCTCTGGTGTTTAATTAGAATAGTAATGTGCAGGTCCACCTATTGAGATGGTCGCACATGCTCAGTTCCATCCTTCCACTGGCCCCAGCCATATGACTTAGAAGCTGTGACACTTACAGAGAGAGAGCTGCAGGAGAAAGGACAAGCCCGGTGAGAAAAGACACACACCCTGATAAAGGGCACACCCCTCTGAGCTCTGATAGGAAGAACTGCAGCAGAAAGGATACACCTTCTAGGCTGTTAAAGGGAGAGAGCTCCAGCAGAAAGGACATGCCTTCTGAGCTGCCGGCTTGAAATAAATCTAGCAGAGCCATTGGAGCAATGATTGTAGACATCTCTGGATCCATGTGAGGTACAGGGCTGGTTCTAATCTTGTTAGTAAGAGATGGTCATGTTCTATATAATGTTTTATATCAATCATGGCATAACCCTTTAGAGGGGTTGTACAGGAATAGAAAAAGTGGCCGCTTTTTACCAAAAACAGTACCACACCTTCAATGGGTTTTGTCTAACATTGCAGCTTAGCTCTGTTGTAGTGATTGGGGTTGACCTGCTATACCACACATAACCTGAGGACAGCTGTGGCACTGTTTTCAGAAGAAAGCAGCTATGACTTAGCTAAAAGTGGAAAACCCGGGTTGGTTCACAAACAAGTCACAAGTCATTTTTTTTCTCCCCTACAGAGACAATTGCTTCCAGGACATGATGATGCCTTTCATTTACACACAGAAATCCCCCAGAAAATTATGTCATCATTTCCCTGCCCATCTAGACTTTTAGGCCCCTTGCAGACGAGCGTGTCCGGATTAGGTCCGGATGCGTCCCGGTGCATTGCGGCAAACACGCGCGAGTAGGTACACAATTGCAGTCAGTTTTGACTGCAATTGCGTTCCGTTGTTCAGTTTTTATCACGCGGGTGCAATGCGTTTTGCACGCGCGTGATAAAAACCTGACTGTGGTACCCAGACCCGAACTTCTTGACAGAAATTCAGGTTTGGATTTAAGGTTGTGTAGATTGTATTATTTTCCCTTATAACATGGTTATAAGAGAAAATAATAGCATTCTGAATACAGAATGCATAGTACAATAGGGCTGGAGGGGTTAAAAATAAAAAAATATTTAACTCACCTTAATCCACTTGTTCGCGCAGCCGGCATCTCTTCTGTCTTGTTGTGTGAGGAATAGGACCTTTGATGATGTCACTACGCTCATCACATGGTCCGTCACATGATCTTTAACCATGGTGATCATGTGACAGACCATGTGATGAACGTAGTGACGTCATCAAAGGTCCTATTCCTCACAAAAGAAGACAGAAGAGATGCTGCTGCGCGAACAACTGGATTAAGGTGAGTTAAATTTTATTTATTTATTTATTTTTAACCCCTCCAGCCCTATTGTACTATGCATTTTGTATTCAGAATGCTATTATTTTCCCTTATAACCTTGTTATAAGGGGAAATAATAATGATCGGGTCCCCATCCCGATTGTCACCTAGTAACCGTGCGTGAAAATCGCACCGCATCCGCACTTGCTTGCGGATGCTTGCGATTTTCACGCAACCCCATTTATTTCTATGGGGCCTGCGTTACGTGAAAAACGCACAAAGAGGAGCATGCTGCGATTTTCACACAACGCACAAGTGATGCGTGAAAATCACCACTCATGTGCACGACCCCATAAAAATGAATGGGTCCGGATTCAGTGCGGGTGCAAAGCGTTCACCCCACGCATTGCACCCGTGCGGAAATCTCGCCCATGTGAAAGAGGCCTTAATGTTTCGGCGTTAGGGACAAAGCCAAAGAGAACTGTCCCAATTTGAATTTGGACCAAAGGCTTTATATTAAGACTAAGCGTAATAAGCAGTCAGTGCTCACAAGCTCCGAGACGACGTTTCACGACATGAATAGCAATACTCGTATTCTTCCAAATATCCGCCACATAAAATATTTTGTTAAAGGTTTCTATGGAAACAGAGTTTGTAAGATCTATGAATATTTTATGTTTATACAAGTCTGTTTGTTAGATGTATTACTACAGGCTAGTTGTCAATCATCACATCTTTTATTTGTTTTCTATTCACAGTAATTGAGCTGTCGTCAGAGGCCAAAAAGGAAAAGACTATACGTATCTGATGAGATAATCGAAGCTAGCTAAACAGTGTGCATGGCTGAATGAATTTCCCCACAGGGTATCATATACCTTCATTCAGCAACTTCTGGGTGAAGCTATTGATGAATATAGTCTTTAATGGGTGTCTGTCACTATTTTGTTACAACCCATGTTATATTACAATGTATTCTCTTGGGACTTGTCCGCTAAATGACTCTTCATAAATTTTTACTGTGTTGTTGATGTACTTTTTAGGAATGTTTACTTAAAAAGGAATGGGTCTAAAGAGGTTCTGCAGTCTCTAAACGGGTCTGTGAGGGCTTCAACCAATCACGTTTACTGTTGGTCAGCAATTTGGTCACATGGCAAGATGATCACCTATCAGTATGTAGATAGGGGTTTATGAAGAAGGAAGGTGTGCTTCTGTATTTATGGAGGGATACCTTATTGTGATCTGAGGAAAGGGTCTGTAGGGCCCAGAAACACGTCATCATATCAATAAATGAAAATTTCTTATACTTTCCTAGTTCTTTCCTCCATGAATACAGAAGCGCTCCCTCCTTCTTCATGAACCAGTATCTGGAATTCCCTGCCGGCCAGGTCCCTGACCACGACTAGTAGCAAATAACCATTGGAGAAAATAACCTAACTTCACACCCGCCTCCAACGCAACTAAGCCAGGTGTGTACCTGTCATCTGGGCAGCCCTACAGAGTCCCAATTGGTACTCCCTATGTGCGCTCTCCTCTTCCCTCTCTCAGTATGTAGAGGAAGCTGATAAATTATGCATTTTAAGAAAGACAGACTAGGAAGCAGTCCCTAATGAATAGTCCTTGCCAGCCATTTTAATAATGAATCATAAAATCATAATGTAAATTAAATGACAAAAACAACCCTCCATGGTATGGAATAAACAAGAAAAAGAGCCTTTCTGTGACAGAAGCACTTTGATATACTATAGTGTTGCTTGGATCTATTCGTTATATTACATAAAAAGCTCCTTAACTCTCTATTTAGTGGAAGGGTTTGTCCAAAGACAAAATCTTACATTTCTTTGCTTCATCAAGCAAAGCACAATTATTAGCTGGAGTCATTTTGATTTTTTTTTCCTGTGTGTTGATATCAAATACTGGTGTTTCTTGATTCCCTCTCAGGACATCCAACTGAGTCCAGTATTAGTAAGAGGAAGTCTGCTATAATGTGAAGATTCTTATTGGCTGCCTATACATTAGCAGGAACCACTCTCCGCCCGTGTACAAGAAGATCAGGACAGGGGGCATGTGAGACCACCAGCTACTGGACATGTGAGACCACCAGCTACTGGACATGTGAGACCACCAGCTACTGGACATGTGAGACCACCAGCTACTGGACATGTGAGACCACCAACACAAGAAACATTAGTTGGATGTTCTGAGAGAGAATCAAAAGAACACCAGGGGGCATCATAACAAGTATGTAACAGCAATCTAGACCCAGATGCATTGTTTAATATAATTCAATACCAAAATAAAGTGTTCTGATTTGTATCTAGCACAAAAAACCCTTACACTGCTCCATCACAGCTATAAGTCAATTCTCTCTATAGAGGCCATTTCCACACTAATGAATGCTTCACTTTACTGCGGTGAAAACTTATTGGGCCTAGGTAACTACAACATTATGATCCCCTCGAACATAGTTTCTGATTGGCTGTGCAAAAGACTTTAGCAGCAGATCTTAATTTTTTTACATCTAGAAATTAGGCCCCCTCCTGGCTAGTGGTACTCTTTGTTTTTGACTACCCTTGTCCTCCACCTAAAAGGGTTTTCCAGAAGTGCATTATTGATGACCTATCCTCAGCATAGGCCATCAATATCTGGTTGGTAAGGGTCTGACTCTTGACACCCCCACCAAACAGCTTTTTGAAGATACTGTGGCACATCGGTGGGCACTGCATCTTCCTAGGCCAGTGACGTCACATTTATCATTTGAAGGCAGTATGTACCCCTAGGTCCCATTTACCGCTCACTGAATGTGCTCTTCAAACAGCTATTTGGCTATTGGACCCGCACTGATTGGTAATTAATGACCTATCCTGAGGATAGGTTATAAATATCCTACTTCCTGAAAACCCCTTAGAAAAGAAGTATGCCATCAGAGGATCCACAAGATTCAAAATATGGCTACTTTCACACCTGCGGCACTACGATCTGGCCACTTGCTCTGGCAGAGAATGCAAGGAATTATCTGGACACAAACTGTAGCATACATTCTTGGAATTTTTGCCAGATTGTGTCCAGATCTTTGCCGGACCCCATTATAGTTAATGGGGCCAATGTGCATTCCATTTGCATTCAGCAGTGCTGGATTCAGTTAATTTCAGCAAGCTGTTCTCTGCTGGAACAGCCTGCTGGAATCACTAACGCAGATGTGAAAGTAGCCTAATACAGCACCACATACCTTTTATATACAGTGACATCTCCTTTAATGTTGATGTTCTCTTTCCTCCTCTTCTCCTTTCAGACCAGACCGCCATGATGATTTCTTTCAGCCATCTATCGTCTATGTAGAGTTTGACAAATAGACATCTTATTTTCCTACTTTTCCATCATCCACCCCACCTTCTGAACAAACAGAAACAACATCCCCAGTGTGACTCAAATGTAATAATGCTTCCATAGTGCCTGTGACAAAACCCCTGTTTTAGGAATGTCCAGACTCCTGTATTTTGTCTGCTGTTCATGTAGTTAACCCTATTTCGCCCTTTAAATGTACACAAACCACCTCATCTGCCTGTGACACAGTTAGCGAACACAATGGACATTAGCGAACACAATGGATATTGCCTGTGACGCAATCCACAAACACAATAGATATCTGGGTCATCGACCGCATGGAACTATGTCCGGCCCCTTTATCCAATCATCTCCAGAATAGAGAGGAGAGAATTTACTGTTCATGTGGGAGTGTGTTATATCTTACTGTATATTGATTGGTCACTGTATTTTGTGTGCCTGTTCCCCACAAGGGCCCTTGCTGGAGGACTTGATAAAAGGCTGAGCTGTGGCCATCAATAAAGTTTATTGTTTTTACCCCCTTCCTGAAGTCCTGGATCCTGTTTGTGGGGGATTGGGAGATATATATTAACAACACCTTCGGATTTACTTGGTTTTCGGGAGACGCTGTACGGACTTACTCAGTGTAAAATATCCGTAACACTGGCGGCAAGCAGCGGAATTTTCTCCCAAATGGATATATTGAACCGAAAGAAGGAGATATGAACTACTCAAATGAACGACATTAAATGAACTACTGGAAGCTCGCGGCATAGTGGCAAGTAACAAGCCGAAAACCACGATAATTGCCGAATTGCTAGAGAGCGACAGAACCAGCGATGCTACCATGGAGATGCCAGAAGAAACAGAATTTTAAAAGGACGTAAGATGGAGGCTTAGCATTTTGGGGCCCACCCCATCACAAGAGACGATAACCCAAATAATGGCGCAAGCAACGCAAGCACAAAGCACAAGAATACAAGCTACTGCAACACAACAATGGGATGTAATGGCACAACAGAGAGCTGCTAATGGACAGGCACGTAAGATTAATTATGCTGCATTTAAATCCTTTACAGATGGCGAAATGGATATAGACAGCTATTTGCAGGATTTCGAACAACAATGTGCATTGGAGAACCTGGAAAGAGATAGCTGGGCTGCAATATTGAGCAGTAAGCTATTAGGTTGAGCAGCGGGAAGCCTACAGAGCGGTGCCAGATGAAGAGGTCAAGAACTATGACAAGGTAAAATAAATATTGCTGGCCCGCTATGCCGTCAAGCCAGAGGCATATAAGAAAAAATTCAGGGCCCTCAGGAAAATGGGCAGAGACACTTTTACTGAGTGGGCCTTCCGTATGCACCGCGCTGCCTGCAACTGGATGCAGGGGTGCCAGCTGACCACGCTGGCAGATGCCTTACAGTTGTTACTGCTGGAGCAGTTTTTTTATTTTTCTCCGCCAGATGTTAGAGACTGGGTTCGTGACCACAGGCCTCGGATGGTAGAAGAGGCTGCTAGACTGGCTGATGAACACCACGATAGCATGACTATGGAGAGTAGCAGAGCACCAATGGTCCAGCGTACCCCCCACCTACACTCCAACATCCATGACACCAGTCAGGCCCAATGCGTCCCACACCGCACTAAGCAATCACGGAGCACGGAGGCCACCACCAATGTGCTATGGGTGTAACCAAATAGGACACATCAAACCCAGCTGCCCGCAGCGCATGTCTAACCAAGGGGGGCGACAACCAGAACCACTGCACCGAGCCGCAGCCCATTGCGTCCAGGAGGACTACAGTAAAGCTACCCAAGAGAGTTATGCAGCGTATTCACCCCCAGAACCCACTGAGCAATGGTCCGTACTGCACGAGGTCAACCCCGTACAGGCCACCGGAGACAACCAGGCAAATCACCGCCAGTCAGTCCGCCTAAATGGACAGGAGGCTAGAGGCCTGAGAGACAGCGGAGCCACCATCACCCTGGTCCAACCTCACCGGGTCAAGCCGTCCCAACACACTGGATGCACCGTAGCAGTCCGAGTAGCTGGAGGGGCCCTCCATAATATACCAACAGCTCAGGTTCATATTGACTGGGGTATGGGATCTAAATCACTGGAGGTGGGGATTATGGCTGACCTGCTGGCCGAAGTGCTGCTGGGGAATGACTTGGGATGTATGACCTCCCAGTTTGTTACACCAGCCCAGGAAGGAGCTTTACCGGTGACTACTCGGCAACAGACCCGGGCCATGGAGACAGCACGCTCTCAGGAACCCCAGGTAGGAACTGATGTCTCCCGACCCTTGCCTTAAACCCCACTATGTACTGGGACACCCCCCAAAATTATGAGAAGGAACAAAGGGAAGACCCTACCCTAGCAGGTTACCGCAGAGCCGTAGAGAAACACCAGGTAGACACAGACCAGGCCAGGTTTCCATGGGACAAAGGACGGTTATACAGGGTGACAGATGGGATCAGACAGGGGGCCAACCAAGTGACCAAAAAACAACCAATAGTTCCCTGCAAATACCAAACTGAACTGTTGCGGATTAGCCACGACATTCCCCTAGCTGGACATTTAGGGATAAAGAAAACCCGGAATAGATTGACTCAGACCTTCTTTTGGCCCGGAATCACACAGGACATAGACCAGTACTGTAGGACCTGCGAGGTATGTCAGCAGGTAGGGAAGAGAGGTGACCACCCCCGGGCTAATCTACGACCCCTCCCCATAATAGGAGAACCCTTTTTCTGCGTAGTGGTAGACCTAGTGGGACCCCTTAGCAAACCTAGTGCCACGGGCAAGAGGTATATCCTCACTATAGTAGATTATGCCACTAGGTAGCCGGAGGCAGTGTCCCTCTCTAATATTCAGGCTGAGAAGGTAGTAGAGGCTCTGGTCAAGGTCTTTACCAGGGTGGTATTTCCCCAGGAGATTGTGTCCGACCAAGGGACACAGTTCACGGCAGCCATTACGCAGCAGCTCTGGCAGAGCTGTGGGGTAAAACCTATCCTGAGCTATCCTTATCACCCCCAGACGAACGGCCTCTGTGAACAATTCAATGGCACACTGAAGCAGATGCTAAAGACCTTCACAGAGACCTAACGTAATTGGGAAGCTTTCCTTCCCTACTTATTATCCTCGTATGGGGAAGTGCCCCAGGAGTCCACCGGCTTTTCTCCCTTCGAATTACTGTATGGGAGAAGGGTACGGGGACCCCTGAACCTGGTAGGGTAACATTGGGAGGGAGATGTGGGAGAGGCAGGAACCCCTTACGTGCCCTACGTTCTGTAGCTGAGGGACCGGCTGCAAGCCTTAACCGACACTGTTTGGGAAAACTTGCAGTGGGCCCAAAAGCGTCAGAAACAGTGGTATGATAGGGGTGCAAGTATTTGAAATGTACTTGTCTTGAGGCCCACCCAAACAGACAAATTACAGGCTGCCTGGCAGGGTCCTTACAAGATAGCAGCCCGGATCAGTGATACCACCTATGTGGTAGTGAGCTGTTCAAATGAACGGATCAGAAGATCCTTTCATGTGAACATGCTCAAGCCATACTTGAAAGGCCGAGGAGATATCCGCAGTATGCGCCCCAGTCGGCGAAGATAGCGAGGGCCTCCCCTTACCCGTTATGCTAGCAGCCAGCCGCGTTGGGGTAGAACAAGTAAGTCTGGGAGACAACTTGAACCCCGAGGAAAGACAGCAAGCCTCCCAATTGCTATGGAAATTTAGCGGTATGTTCTCTGCCGTTCCAGGGTACACGACACTGGCAGTCCACAGAGTGGGGACCCCAGGTCAGGTACCCCTCCGGCAGCAGCCATATCGCATTCCCGAGGCCGTTAGGGAGAGCATGCAGAGGGAGATACTAGACATGTTAGCCTTAAGAGTGATAAAACCCTCCCAGAGTCCGTGGGCCTCCCCGGTAGTGTTGGTGCCTTAGTGGGATGGGACGACCCGTTTTTGCGTCGACTACTGGAGGCTCAATGACCGGTCAGTCACCGATGCCAACCCCATGCCCAGAGTAGACTAATTGTTAGACCGAATGGCAAAAGGGAGTTACTTGACCACTATAGATCTGTGCAAGGGATATTGGCAGATCCCTTTGGAGCCGGAGGCCATCCCCAAGTCGGCTTTCGTCACCCCATTTGGCCTGTACCAGTTTAAGGTCATGCCATTAGGGATGTAAAATGCCCCGGCTATTTTTCAAAGGGTGGCTGATCGGCTCTTAGAGGGACTTCAGGACTTTGCATGTGCATAGCTAGATGATATAGCCATCTTCAGTTGCACATGGGAGGCCCACCTGGAGCACGTGTCGGTGGTGCTCAAGAGAATCCAGACTGCCGGCCTAACCTTAAAACCGGAGTGTCATGTAGGGATGGCAGAGGTGCAGTACCTAGGCCACCGAGTGGGCTCCGGGAAACAAAGGCCCGAACCCGCCAAAGTAGAGGCCATAACCCAGTGGTGTACCTGAGCAGAAAACTGATACCTAGGGAAGTCAGTTTATGCCACTGTGGAGAAGAAGTGCCTTGCCCTCGTTTGGGCCCTCCAACTACAACCTTATTTATACGGGCGCTCCTTCACTGTTATGACTGATCCCAACCCCCTGATTTGGCTCAACCGGGTGGCAGGAGACAACCCCAGACTATTGAGATACCTGGCACTGCAGTCTTATAATTTCACTCTGCAATACAGACCAGGGAAACAGAATGCCAACGCAGGCGGGTTGTCTCGCCAAACAGAACTGGACCCATTGCCAACTGCTTCTCGGGCATCCCGAAGCCAACCCGTTGGGGTCTAGGCGGGTATGCTGTCCCATGGAACTAAGGGGGAGCTATGTGACAAAACCCCTGTTTTAGGAATGTCCAGACTCTTGTATTTTGTCTGCTGTTCATATAGTTAACCCTATTTCACCCTTTAAATGTACACAAACCACCTCATCTGCCTGTGACACGGTTAGCGAACACAATGGACATTAGCAAACACAATGGATATTGCCTGTGACACAATCCACAAACACAATGGCTATTGCCTGTGATACATTTAGCAAACACAATGGTCTGGGTCATCGACCGCGTGGAACTATGTCCAGCCTCTTTATCCAATTATCTCCAGGATAGAGAGGAGAGATTTAACTTTTCATGTGGGAGTGTGTTATATCTTACTGTATATTGATTGGTGACTGTATTTTGTGTGCCTATTCCCCACAAGTGCCCTGTGGGAGTAACCCTTGCTGGAGGACTTGATAAAAGGCTGAGCTGTGACCATCAATAAAGTTGATCGTTTTAACCCCCTTCCTGAAGTCCTGGATCCTGTTTGTGAGGGATTGGGAGCTATATATTCACAACACCTTCGGATTTACTTGGTTTTCGGGAGACGCTGTACGGATTTACTCAGCTGGAGTGTAAGATATCTGCAACAGTGCCCATACTAGTATTCATGATCCTCATAGTCTCCCAGTTGTAATAAAGCTCACCATAATGCCCCGGTAGTAATAATTCTCTTTATAATTTGTGATAGTAGAAAAATGCCCCCTTATAATGTGAGCCAGTTCAAAAAATGCCCACTTATATTGTCTGCCAGTGCAAAAAATACCCCATATAGTGTGCGCCAGTACGAAAAAATGCCCCGTTGTGGCAGGAAAAATAACCCTCCTCTTAGTGGTTCCAGTAGAGCCAATGTCCCCACAGTGCCCCCAAAATGTGTGCCGATGCCCTCTACTGTGTCCCAGTACAAAAAAAAAAAACTTTCTTAGTGCTTCCAGTTGAGCTGTCTCCATAATGCCCCCATAATTTGTATCAGTATAAAAAACTCCTATATAGTGCCCTTAGTAGATGCCCCCATATTCCTCCTTCTCCCCATCCCCATAGTGCCTCCCATAATGTGCCTGTATAAGATGCCCCTATAGAGTGCCCCAAGTAGATGCCCCCATAATGCTCCTCTCCCCCTTCCCCATAGTTTCCCCATAATGTGTGCCAGTATAGCCCCTATAGTGCTCATCTCCACCCCCACAGTGCACACAAAGTGTGCCAGTATGAGGGGGCGGAGCTTGGCCGCTGTGGAAGATGTCCGCTTGATCTAAGCTCTCCTGCATAACGATGCTCATTTGTGGCTCACAGCACCTCAGACCTACTCATAAAGCTCCCAAAATTGCCCCAGCGCTTCCTTAATCGAGCAGGCAGCTCTGGGACCGGCATTTACTCACCCATTCAGCAGCGACTTCACCTACAAATTGCCGCCGCCTCCAGCTGCATCACACAAAGCTGGACCGGCAGGATTTAAGACTGGCGGAGCAGCTCCAGTGAAGACCACCCGGAGGAACCAGTCCCTGCCCTCCTGCATCGGAGACCACCTCGGCTGCACAGCTACCGAGAGGAAAGGAGGTACGCATGCTGTTAGTTTCCTGGGTAAGGTGGCCATCTCAGCCACATGTATCTTAAAAGGCGCCACCGCAGGCATCTGGGTCCGCACACTCAGGGAGCCCTCTCCACTATATCTTGGGCCAGTAATCCAGATGACACCTGCCCACGCGGCAATTGTACTCCATCACCAGCTGAACATGACAAAATGTAGGGTGAAGCCCTCTGCACCTAAAAAGCTGACAGACTTTTTTGAGGTGGCAGACACCGCATGTTGGCCCTGGCAGAACCAGCTCCACCATCACCGCGTCCTTTAAGCCCAATTCTTTAATCAGAGGGTAGCCAGGGGCGGTGCAGGCGGCGCACGGGATGCAGGCCAGAAGAGTCCTGCATCGCATCGCTGCTAAGGAGGTAAGTATAAGGGTTTATTATAATTTTTTATACCGGACTTTACTGGGACATGAGGAGGCACTTCATACTGGAAAATGAGGGGGAGGGGGTTGGAACTTCTTACTGGCAAATAGGGGGGGTTGGCACTTCTTACTGGCAAATGAAGGGGGGGTTGGCACTTGATACTGGCAAATGAAGGGGGGGTTGGCACTTGATACTGGCAAATGAAAGGGGGTTGGCACTTGATACTGGCAAATGAAGGGGGGGGTTGCACTTGATACTGGCAAATGAAGGGGGGTTTGGCACTTGATACTGGCAAATGAAGGGGGGTTTGGCACTTAATACTGGCACATGGGGGGTTTGCCACTTGATACTGGCACCGGGGGGGTTGGCATTTGATACTGGCACACAGGGGTTTTGCCACTTGATACTGGCACATGGGGTGGTTGGCACTTGATACTGGCACATGGGGGAATGAGAGGCACTTGTTACTGGCACATTATTGGGGGCACTATTGGGGACCACAGGGCACAGTATTGAGGTAGTAGGATGTTTTGTCCAGAAGATGGTAGGATGATGGAAAAGTAGTAAACTAAGATATTTTTTTTGTCAAACTGCAGAGATTAAAAACATAAAAATGGTGGTCTGGTCTGATAGGAGAAGACGAGGAGAGAGAACATCTACATCGAAGGAGATGTCACTGGATGTAAGAGGTACAGCCGTGATTTATGGGTGGGGCTGTGTGTGGGTGTGGTTTGAGGGCGGGTGGGGACACAGGGGCCCCATAATCTCCTATTGCCCGGGGAAATGCCCCTCGAGAGACCGGGGGGGGGGGGGCATGGATCAGTTTCGCACCCGGGCCCCATGGATTGTGTGTACGCCACTGCATAAAAGAACTGATAATGTATGAGGCCCACAAATATGGCTCATTCCCTCAACATAGAAACATAACTGGGTTAAACCTGGGAGTGAACCATCATACTAGTCAGGCTTTCCATGAAGAACCTATTAATTACGCTGTTTTTTAAGTTCTGTTTTCTTTGTATTATATGGCACCTATCAATACGCACCTTACAGCTTATTTGAGCGATTGATTGGTATAGCTGCTCTGGTACAGATGGAGTATTCCCCACAATTTCTTATCGAACATGGTAATAACCATAGCCTCACTTAATGTCAAGGTGCTTAACAGCCCTTATAAACGCAGTATGGTTTGGAAAGAAGCCAGAAACTTCCACTGCGAGATATTGTTTGTGCAAGAAACTCATTTTCATAAATATAAATCTCCCAAGTTTTCCAACAAGATGTTCCTCCACATTTTCGTATTATATTGTCCCGCTAAACGCAAAGGCGTAGCTATAGCAGTCAAGAGTTCAGTAGCGTTTTCACCACATGATACCATTGTGGACCCTCAAGATCTGGGTGTGATCTGTGATATTAACAATGTTACGTACACTCTCTTCAACATCTACTTTCCCAACAGGCACCAATCCAGATTTTGGGCGTCTCTTCGGCCCAGGATAGAGTCAGTGAGCAAAGGGATCTTAGTGATAGGAGGTGACTTTAACACCATTTCTGATGCTCAATTGGACACCACTGCCCCTGGGAGACACCCTACTCTTCTCGCAAGATTGCTGATTGAGGAGGGGGTTTACGATGTGTGGCGGTGTCAGCATGGAGGTGAGAGGGACTATAAAAAAATTTCTTCACCCCGTCAGTCATACTCCCGTATTGACTTTTTTTTTGTCAGCAAAACATCACTTCTTCCATTAGTCTCCTCTAGCATTAAAACGATTACCTGGTCAGACCATGCCCCGATTACTCTCACTTTAGCAGAACAATTCTCGACCCCGCTTCCTTCCCAATGGCGTCTGAATACTCCATCTTGACCCATCTGGATTACAAAGATAGGATACTAAAAAACCTCTCCTCATATTTAGAATTAAACTCCACACCCGACATGGACCTGCATACCTTGTGGAATGCACACAAGGCGGTCATGAGAGGCAACCTTATCCAATGCTGCGCACATTTAAAAAAGACGCGAAACAAGGAAATTATGGATTTGATAACTTCCATTAAATGCATAGAAGCACTAAATAAAGCCTCTGTGTCCGCCATCCATTCCACAATTCTTCGGACTTAAGAAGGCGCCTCCAGGCAATATGGTCATCCCAACACGCCTTCTTCCTTAAAAGATTTAAGATGCAATGCTATGTGCACAACGATAAAGCAGGTGTGTTTTTAGCCATAAGACTTAACCAGTCTACATCGGCCCCCAGGATCAGAATTTTATTAGATAAACAAGGGCATAAGATCACAGACCCTTGACACATAAAGTGTGCCAGTCATATTCTAAAACACGAAGTTATAGCAATATAGCAAATATTCGTGAAATACACATATAGACTGCAATTTAGCTAATATAGTGCTATAGTATTTTTTTTTATAGTGTAAATTTTTTCCAAATGTGAACTTCAGAAGAGAGAAAAAAAATTAGACTATATAAAAAAAAATTATAGCACTATAGTAGCTAAATTGCAGTCTATAGGTGTATTTTACGAATATTCGCTATATTGCTATAACTTTGTTTTTTAGAAAATTCGTAATATTCTAAAACAAAAATATATAGCAATATAACGAATATTCGTAAAATACACATATTAGCCATTGCCATAGCCAACCAATAGGAAAGTTGTCTTATACAGTTAAAAGAAAATCACAATATGCGAGTAATTAAATCGCATACTATTCACGATAAAAAGAATAATAACGAATATTTAATTTTGACAAATATAAGACGAATATTCAATCGAATATCTGCGAAATCGAATATGGCACCTCCCGCTCATCACTACTTACTATCACTAGACTCAAATTTATTGCAAGTTAGCCAGGAGCCAGGAGTCCACCCGTACCCAGGTAGGAGACACCGTGACACTATTATCACCACCCTACAGAGACATTATAGGCCATTACACCACTCTGGTATTCCTAATCTGGGGAGTGCGTTATAAGACCTTGGAAGGGCCCTGGGATAGTACCCTGCGCACGCTGCAATTGGCGTCACAAACAAATACAGAACTTTAACCACCCGTATCCTGGCCCATTGCATCTATCTGTGTCTCAAGACATTGTAATGTAGAATCGTACTTGTCTTTGTCAAAAAATGCTCAATAAAAAGAAAGTTGAACCAGCTGCGCGGGTGGTATGTCCGCCTCTGTACTAACATGCTTTCATTCTTATGCTTCATTCACAAATTGGAGTCAATGTATAGTTTGCTGGGTTTTCATCCTTCAACTTATATATGTTGGTAAATGTTAACTCTTAGTATTTGTCCACATAAGGCCGAATGCACACGGCCGTGTTCCGCGGCCGAGAGCGGTCCGTGGTATGCCGGGCTGGATTCCTGTTCAGAGCAGGAGCGCACGGTGTAATTGGTTGCTATGAAGCCGTGCGCTTCATGCCACCGCTGCTGTACAGTAATACACTCGTATAGTGTATTACTGTAGTGCAGCGGCGGCATGAAGCGCACGGCGTCATAGCAACCAATGACTCCGTGCGCTCCTGCTCTGAACAGGAATCCAGCCTGGCATACCACGGACCGCTCTCGGCCGCGGAAAACGACCGCATGCATTCGGCCTAAGACGGATGTACTGCAGACTTTCTTGCATGGAATCCACATCATATTAGATTAGCAGAGTGGATGAAGTTATACCAATGTATAGGGTGAAATCTGCTGAAAATCTGCAACACAATACGCTAAAAAATCCACATAAAACAATCGGGTTTTCCACAGGTTACATAGTTACAGTCAGGTCCATAAATATTGGGACATTGACACAATTCTAACATGTTTGGCTCTATAGACCACCACAATGGATTTGAAATTAAACGAACTAGATGTGCTTTAACTGCAGACTGTCAGCTTTAATTTGAGGGTAATTACATCCAAATCAGGTGAACGGTGTAGGAATTACAACAGTTTGCATATGTGCCTCCCACTTGTTAAGGGACCAAAAGTAATGGGACAATCAGCTTTTCAGCTGTTCCATGGCCAGGTGTGTGTTATTCCCTCATTATCCCAATTACAACGAGTAATTTAAAGTGTGCTATTTGCATTTGGAACCTGTTGCTGTCAACTCTCAGTGAAGCAACACCAAATGACCCGGAAGACCACGGAAAACAACTGTGGTGGATGACCGAAGAATTCTTTCCCTGGTAAAGAAAACACCCTTTACAACAGTTGGCCAGATCAAGAACACTCTCCAGGAGGTAGGTGTATGTGTCAAAGTCAAGAATCAAGAGAAGACTTCACTAGAGTGAATACAGAGGGTTCACCACAAGATGTAAACCATTGGTGAGCCTCAAAATTCATCTGGATCCAGAGTTTTGTTCACATTTACCCTATTTAATTTCTCTTGGACCATTTCTACAGTTAGCCAATTGAGTATATCACTGATTTACTAACAGCCCCGGCGCCACAGAGATCAGATCCTTTCTCTTCTTTTGTATATACAGAGCTAAAAAACCTATTTAGGAACTCAGCCTTTTTCTTATCGTCAGTGACTACCCCCCCCCCCCCCCTGCCATTATTTAGGAGACCTTCCTGCTCAGAACTAGGTTTTTTAGCATTAATATATTTTAAAAACTTTTTGGGATTTGTTTTGCTTTCTTTTGCTACCTGCTGTTTGTTTTGTATCTTTGCTAATTTTATCTCCTTTTTGCAGATTTTTATTAAGCCTTTTGTAATCTTCAAACGCTACAGCTGACCCCTCAGATTTCATTGCAAATTCTGCTCCAATTCTGTGCCTGTTTTTTTCTGTCGCAATTTATGCCATGTGTAGATGTACAGTTTCTGAAACTAGAACATCTATTTCCTCCATGTTTCCTCTGCATCTTGGGTGTAGCAAACATCTGAACAGAACCTTTCATCACCTTTTTAATATTGACTAATTTCAGGTCTGCTCTTGTAGGGCTCATCAATGATGGAATGTCAATAAATTCTGGAGATGAGACTGTAGATGTTGTTTTGGCTCAGATCCATGTAAGATTATAAATCTCATCTTATGATCTTATATGTCTTGGTATGACTACTTATAATGTTGTGTAAGGTTAAAATGGAAACAGACTCCAGTGTGGCCTGAAGATTACATATTACTAGAGATCAGCGAATTTTTGGAAAACATTTGGTTCGATCCAAATTTATTTGCGGCGAATAGCATAAAAAAAAGTCTATTTCCTGGCTGCAGAGAGCCTTTATAGTGGTGTAGAACACTGTGCCTTGCAGTAACACGCATAGGGAGTCTGCTTTGATAGTGAAATAATACTGTGAGTCAGTATGACATGCAGATGACCGGCGTCGCTCTTAGAATCACTGCACACTTCACTTATTTGGACAGTCACTGTGCCAACAACTGACCAAATTACTCAAGTATGAACTCAGCCTTACAGGTCGATGTTAGCGCCAAGAAGAAGCACACTCGTTTTACAATGCCGTCAGCTGATTCCCCATAGATGTCTACAGAACCTGTTCTATTAAAAGCTTATACAAGTAGAGCCCCCGACAGAGTGGAGAGGGTGTCAGCAGTAAGTTTGTTTTGACTTCACTGATTATTTTGCCCTTCCTCTGATCCGTCAGAACAATAACCCCCAAAAAATGAATCCTGTCTGTTGAGCATCCACCTACACTCGGTCAGCATTTGGTCAGTAATCCATCAGTATTGCTAATGCCAAAAAAAACACAGGAGTGGATCCAAAACAGAGATAACACGTGAATGGAATATTTGCCTTCTATGTTTTGTACCAACTCCTGCTTTTGGCTACCAAATCACAAGCCAATTCTGATGGGACATACAGGCCTTACATCTGCTACACAGACAGGATCCGTTGTGCGTCTCATTTTTCCTTCCTTCTGACAGATCAGAAGAAGAGTCAAATAAATGATGATGTCAGCCAGGCCGAAAGGCAAAATAGTGGCCCAGTCATGAAGTGGGGAGGTGGGAACAGCATGAGAAGTCCACAGAGTGGCCATATGACATAGTGGTGAGGTGGAAGCAGCATGACAGAGTCTGGAGGTGGCGGCAGCATCAGGAGACCACAGAGAGGCAAGGTGACATAGTATGCAGGTGACATCAGCATCAGGCGGCCACAGAGTGGCACGATGACAGAGTGTCAAGGTGGCGGAAGTATCAGGAGGCCACGAGTGGCACAATGACAGTTGAGGTGGCGGAAGCATCAGGAGGCCACAGAGTTGCACAATGACAGAGTGTTGAGGTGGCGGAAGCATCAGGAAGAGGCCACAGAGTGGCACAATGCGAGTGTGGAGGTGGCAGCAGCAGCATCAGGAGACCACAGAGAGGCAAGGTGACATAGTATGGAGGTGACATCAGCATCAGGCGGCCACAGAGTGGCACGATGACAGAGTGTCAAAGTGGCGGAAGCATCAGGAGGCCACGAGTGGCACAATGACAGAGTGTGGAGGTGGCAGCAGCATCAGAAAGAGGCCAAAGAGTGGCACAATGCCAGTGTGGAGGTGGCAGCAGTAGCATCAGGAGACCACAGAGTGACAAGGTGACAGAGTGGGGAGGTGGCAGCAGCATCAGGGGACCACAAAGTGGTAAGGTGACATAGTGTGGAAGTGGCAGCTGCATCAGGAGACCACAGAGTGGCAAGGTGACATAGTGTGGAGGTAACAGCAGCATCAGGAGACCACTGAGTGGCAAAGTGACATACTGTGGAGGTGGCAGCAGCATCAGGAGACCACAGAGTGGCAAGGTGACATAGTGTGGAGGTGACAGCAGAATCAGGAGACCACAGAGTGGCAAGGTGACAGAGTGGGGAGGTGGGTGGCAACACCAGCACCAGCTTAACCACTTCAACCCCCCTAGCTGAAACACCCTTAATGACCAGGCCACTTTTTACAATTCTGCACTACACTAATTTCACTGTTTATTGCTCGGTCATGCAACTTACCACCCAAATGAATTGTACCTCCTTTTCTTCTCACTAATAGAGCTTTCATTTGGTGGTATTTCATTGCTGCTGACATTTTTACTTTTTTTGTTATTAATCGAAATTTTACAATTTTTTTGCAAAAAAAGTCATTTTTCACTTTCAGTTGTAAAATTTTGCAAAAAAAACGACATCCATATATAAATTTTTCGCTAAATTTATTGTTCTACATGTCTTTGATAAAAAAAAAATGTTTGGGTAAAAGTTATAGCGTTTAAAAACTATGGTACAAAAATGTGAATTTCCGCTTTTTGAAGCTCCTCTGACTTTCTGAGCACCTGTCATGTTTCCTGAGGTTCTACAATGCCCAGACAGTACAAACACCCCACAAATGACCCCATTTCGGAAAGTAGACACCCTAAGATATTCACTGATGGGCATAGTGAGTTCATAGAACTTTTTTGTCACAAGTTAGCGGAAAATGAATATTTTTTTTTTTTTTCTTACAAAGTCTCATATTCCACTAACTTGTGACAAAAAATAAAAACTTCCATGAACTCACTATGCCCATCACAAAATACCTTGGGGTGTCTTATTTCCAAAATGGGGTCACTTGTGGGGTAGTTATACTGCCCTGGCATTTTAGGGGCCCAGATGCGTAAGAAGTAGTTTGAAATCAAAATCTGTAAAAAATGACCGGTGAAATCCGAAAGGTGCTCTTTGGAATGTGTGCCCCTTTGCCAACCTAGGCTGCAAAAAAGTGTCACACATCTGGTATCGCCGTACTCAGGAGAAGTTGGGAAATGTGTTTTGGGGTGTCATTTTACATATACCCATGCTGGGTGAGAGAAATATCTTGGCAAAAGACAACTTTTCCCATTCTTTTATTCAAAGTTGGCATTTGACCAAGATATTTATCTCACCCAGCATGGGTATATGTAAAATGACACCCCAAAACACATTGCCCAACTTCTCCTGAGTACGGCGATACCACATGTGTGACACTTTTTTGCAGCCTAGGTGGGCAAAGGGGCACACATTCCAAAGAGCACCTTTAGGATTTCACCGGCCATTTTTTACAGATTTTGATTTCAAACTACTTCAAACACATTAGGGCCCCTAAATTGCCAGGGCAGTATAACTACGCCACAAGTGACCCCATTTTGTAAAGAAGACACCCCAAGGTATTCCGTGAGGGGCATGGCGAGTTCCTAGAATTTTTTATTTTTTGTCACAAGTTAGTGGAATATGAGACTTTGTAAGAAAAAAAAATAAAACATCATTTTCCGCTAACTTGTGACAAAAAATAAAAAATTCTAGGAACTCGCCATGCCCCTCACGGAATACCTTGGGTGTCTTCTTTTCAAAATGGGGTCACTTGTGGGGTAATTATACTGCCCTGGCATTCTAGGGGCCCTAATGTGTGGTAAGTAGTTTGAAATCAAAATGTGTAAAAAATGACCTGTGAAAACCGAAAGGTGCTCTTTGGAATGTGTGCCCCTTTGCCCACCTAGGCGGCAAAAAAGTGTCCTAGGCGGCAAAAAAGTGTCACACATGTGGTATCGCCGTACTCAGGAGAAGTTGGGGAATGTGTTTTGTGGTGTCATTTTACATATACCCATGCTGGGTGAGAGAAATATCTTGGCAAAAGACAACTTTTCCCATTTTATTTTACAAAGTTGGCATTTGACTAAGGTATTTATCTCACCCAGCATGGGTATATGTAAAATGACACCCCAAAACACATTCCCCAACTTCTCCTGAGTACGGCGATACCACATGTGTGACACTTTTTTGCAGCCTAGATGCGCAAAGCGGCCCAAATTCCTTTTAGGAGGGCATTTTTAGACATTTGGATCCCAGACTTCTTCTCACGCTTTCGGGCCCCTAAAATGCCAGGGCAGTATAAATACCCCACATGTGACCCCATTTTGGAAAGAGGACACCCCAAGGTATTCAATGAGGGGCATGGCGAGTTCATAGAATTTTTTTTTTTTTTGGCACAAGTTAGTGGAAATTTTTTGTATTTTCTCACAAAGTCTCCCTTTCCGCTAACTTGGGACAAAAATTTCAATCTTCCATGGACTCAATATATGCCCCTCACGGAATACCTTGGGATGTCTTCTTTCTGAAATGGGGTCACATGTGGGGTATTTATACTGCCCTGGCATTTTAGGGGCCCTAAAGCGTGAGAAGAAGTCTGGAATATAAATGTCTAAAAATATTTTCCGCATTTGGATTCCGTGAGGGGTATGGTGAGTTCATGTGAGATTTTATTTTTTGACACAAGTTAGTGGAATATGAGACTTTGTAAGAAAAAAAAAGAAAAAAAGAAAAACAATTTCCGCTAACTTGGGCCAAAAAAATGTCTGAATGGAGCCTTACAGGGGGGTGATCAATGACAGGGGGGTGATCACCCATATAGACTCCCTGATCACCCCCCTGTCATTGATCATCCCCCTGTAAGGCTCCATTCAGACGTCCGTATGCGTTTTGCGGACCCGATCCATGTATCCGTGGATCCGTAAAAATCATACGGACGTCTAAATGGAGCCTTACAGGGGGGTGATCAATGACAGGGGGGTGATCAGGGAGTCTATATGGGGTGTTCAGGGGTTCATAAGGGGTTAATAAGTGACAGGGGGGGGTGTAGTGTAGTGTAGTGGTGTTTGGTGCTACTTTAGACAGCTACCTGTGTCCTCTGGTGGTCGATCCAAACAAAAGGGACCACCAGAGGACCAGGTAGCAGGTATATTAGACGCTGTTATCAAAACAGCGTCTAATATACCTGTTAGGGGTTAAAAAAATCGCATCTCCAGCCTGCCAGCTAACGATTGCCGCTGGCAGGCTGGAGATCCACTCTCTTACCTTCCGATCCTGTGAACGCGTGCGCCTGTGTGCGCTCGTTCACAGGAAATCTCGGCTCGCGCGAGATGACGCATATATGCGTGACTCTGCGCAGAGCTGCCGCCTCCGGACCGTGATCCTGCGTTAGGCGGTCCGGAGGCGGTTAAGATGGTGGGTGAAAGAAGGAGCACTTGGCATCAGATGTGTGGCATCAGGCGGATGGCAGCATCAGAATAGAAGCTGAGTCAGGGACAGGCAACTTCTTCTTAGGGTAACTATGGCCCCCGCCGCACTAAACACCCGCTCTGATGCCACACTACTGGCCGGGCAGGACAGCTTTTCCAGGGCAAACTCTTCCAGTTGCGGCCACAAATCCAGTTTGGCTGCCCAGTAGTCCAGAAGATCTTCAATGTGGGGTGGCAGGGTGCTGTCCAAGTATGCCACCACTTGCTGCTACAGGTCCTGCTCCAGGTCTAGCTGCTGCTGCTGGTGAGTAGTTTCTTCACTAGGCTGGTGAAGAAAGCTGCTCATCAGCGAGAGACTCAAGTTGCTGCTGATGGAGCTGGAACTGCTCCTACCCCCCACCCTGCCATAGCAGCCATGGCAGAATAATGTGAGCGCAGAGGGCCTCCCCAGTCAGACCTGCGAGAGAATGGATGATGGCGCAGATAGGTAGTGGCCAACTGACTACATAGGATGTCTCAATAGTAGTTAAGTTTGTTATCCCTCTCAGCGGGTGTAAAAAAGGCCCCCATTTTGGACCGGTAGCGAGGGTCCAACAATGTGGAGAGCCAGAAGTCATCCATCTGCCGAATGCTGACAATTCGGCTGTCCCTACGCAAGCAAGTGAGCATGCATCGGACAATTTGTGCAAGTGATTTGGAGGGACTCTCTGCCTCCATCTCCACTGCATACTGCCATGGTGTGTCTGTAGCCTCATTGCCCTGTAGCTCCTCTGGCAGCTCCTGCTCCTCCTCTTATGTCACCTGTGTATAAAAACCACCCATTTTGCTACATATTGCTTGTGCTCCAATGTCCTCCTCCTTCTCCTCCGGTTCAGCCCCCACATGCTCATGTGGCCTTGAGATGTAGGTGCCGCGTCTCCAGTCCCCTGACCAGCCAGATTTACCAGCATCTGTTCCAGGACATGAAGCAGTGGAATGACGTTGTTCATCCCGTAGTCCTGGTGACTGGCAAATAACGTGGCCTCCTCAAAGGGCCTGAGCAAACGGCAGGTGTCATGCATGAGCTGCCATTGGCTGACATCGAAGTTAGTGGAAACAGAAAAAAAAGGAAGTTAATCCAATCCTTCAGGGATCAAAGAATCCCAAAGGCAATGAAGTAAAAAGGGTGCCAACAGTGGTGGGATAGTGTGTGAAGAAGGGAGGGAAGTCAGGAATAAGGGAAGACTGCTCAAAGGAGAGTGTTTGATAAATATCAGAACACCTAAAAACCAGTGGTTACAGAAATGTGGAGAGAGGTGATGTCCCCTGGGACGGGGGATTTACCCCCAGCAAACAGTCTCTGTCCACAGAAAAAAGAACAGATAATTAATGAGCGCCACTCCTAGAATTTAGGAAAAAAGTATTATAAATATTTGCGTTATGAGGTAGGTTTAGGTATAGGCTAATGGAGTAGGTGAGGAGAATAATAATCTAAAGGTAGATACATATAGAAGTGATAATATTAAGGTGATAATTTTATCACTTCTATACGTGTCTACCTTTGGATTATAATTGTTCTCAACTACTCCATTAGCCTATACCTCTACCTACCTCATACCGCAAATATTTATAGTACTTTTTTCCTAAATTCTAGGAATGGCGCTCATTACTTATGCTTTCTTCTTTTTTTCTGTGGACAGAGACTGTTTGCTGGGGGTAACCCCCCTCCCCTCCAGGGGACGTCACCTCTCTCCACATTTCCGTAACCACTGATATCGAAGTTCCACAGGGAGTATTCCTGTCCGCTTGGATCATCAAGAAATCTCTGTTCGTATAGTCGGTCCAACATATGGAGGGTGGAATTCCAATGGGTGGAAAAGTAGCATATCAGCCTATGTTAGGGGATGCCGTTCTGACGCTGCAGCTCAAGGAGGGTGTGTTTGCGGTGTACGAGTGGGTGAAGTGCATGCAAAGTTTCCTGGCCATTTTTAAGATGTCTTGCAGATGGGTGGAAGACTTCAGGAACTGCTTGACAACCAGATTGAACACGTGTGCCAACCGTGTGCCAGGGTGCTTGGCTCAGCCCTCCTTGACACAGCGCCGATATCATGTTCTTCCCGTTGTTGGTCACCATGGTTCTGATTTTGAGTTGTAACTGAGAAAGCCAGGATTTGATTTCTTGACGAAGGACACAGAGCAGTTCCTTCCCTGTATGACTCTGTTCGCCCATGCAAACGAGGTGCCGTGCCCTGCACATGTGGTATGCTGGAGGGGCACATTTGAATTGTCCCTGCAGTGGAGGTTGAGTACACGGTGGAGGATGAGGAGGCAGAGTCGGACATTGTCGCAGGACCAATGTCCAGCTCCACACGTCGGTGCTGCCGTGCACTTTGGCAGACACGGACAGGCTCAAGGACTTGCCCACCTTCTGTTCTACATACATGTGCCGGCTTGGGACTCTACACCTCGGCTTGCAAGCCGTCAGTTCTCTGAAAGGTGCCGAGTCCACCACTTCGAAAGGGAGGGACTGCAGCACCAGCAACTTGGCCAGGAGCACATTCAGCTTCTGCGCTGTTGGATGAGTGCATGCATACTGTTGTCTCTTGGCAATCGCTTCGGTGATAGAGTAGAACAAGGAGTAGGAGGAGGAGCATCAGAACCAGCATATGATGGGAAGGACAGACAGCTCCCTTCAACTGAGGCGGTTGAGCTTTGACTGCCTGAAATCGGCTGCGTGCCACTGGGTGATGCAGCGGTTGCTGCCGCAGGCTGGACCACCACATCGGAGCCACGGTTCTCCCAGGACACTTTATGGTGACACTGCATATGTTGATGCAGGGTTGGGGGGCCATCATTGGCACCCTGGCCACGCTTCACCTTCTGCCCACAGATTCTACAAATGGCCATGTTCACCTCCTTCCGGCGGCTTAACAAAAAACTGCCACACCGCCGAGTAGGTGATTTTACCCCCAACACTACGCACTGACTGACTGCTACTGCAGCTGCCTCTGTGAAACCCTGCACCACTAATTTCCCGGCAGGTAGGCTACTGCGAAGTGGGTGATCTACCCTGGGCATGTTTGGCTTCTGACCTCCCACTGCTGCCTCCCTGCTGACTCCCGGCCACGCTAGCGACTTGCTGGCTCTGCTGCTGCCTCATGGGCAAGCTGCCACCCTCTTCTGCCTATGATGATGAAGCTCCTTTGTCACCCGGCTCCCAAGTGCGATCAGCTACATCATCATCATTGAGTACTGTCTGCATGTTACTAATGTCCTCCTCAACGGTCTCTAGGTCAGGAGCCTCACCGCTCGCAACACCAGCTCCCATGCCTCTCTCCTCATCACTACTTGCCCGCCTACCTGAGTAAGCGACGGATGTCTCCTCCACATCTTGGCTGGCCAGTAGCTGCTGACTGTCCTCTAGTAGTTTGTCCTCGCTGTATAGTGGATCTGAGCCCACATCATATAAAACTTCTCTGGCTGAGAAAAGGACAGGTGAGGGCAGAGGGCCTGCTCCCGGGCCATGCCAACTAAGGGTTGTGTCTGACGAACCCACCGACTCTTGGCTCGGGGTGTCTGATGTCACTTGGGATGAAATGGATGACCAAGTCAACCATTCAAGAACCGCTGGGTTGCTGGTCAAGACATGACTGCTAGATAACACGAGGAGCTCAGGCCTCTCGCTGCGACTCCTGCCACGTCCCCTTACTCTGCTGCGACCTTTGCCTGAGCCAGAAACATTTAGGCCTCTGCCACACGCCTGTGCAGGGCCTGGCACTTCTCTGCCTGACATACTGTCAGATCAAATAAATAAATAAAAAGGAAATTAAAACACCCCAACACAACGGCTAATAAGCCTTTTTTATTTTCACTAATACACGCCAAAAAGGGCTTTAGAACATATAACTGCACCACTGAATGGCAAATAGGCCCTTACTTTTTTCCACTTATACATGCCACAAAAGGCTTTAGAACATATACAGATGTAGCAGGGGTAACACACACTTAAAAGCCATGGAAAAGCAATTGCTTAACGCATTTAGTTTAGATAACATGTCTCATAAAGCATGTGTGTTAATCCTGCTACATCTGTAACTGCACAGCTGAACGGCAAATAATATATATAATACATGCCAAAAAAGGCTTTAGAACATATAACTGCACTGCTAAATGACAAATAGGCCCTTAATTTTTTCCACTTATACACGCACAAAAGGATTTAGAAAATATAGCTGCACCGCTGAACAGCAAATAATATATATTTTTTTGCCACTAATACACGCCAAAAAGGGCTTTAGAACATATAACTAGAGTTGAGCGAACACCTGGATGTTCGGGTTCGAGAAGTTCGGCCGAACATCCCGGAAATGTTCGGGTTCGGGATCCGAACCCGATCCGAACTTCGTCCCGAACCCGAACCCCATTGAAGTCAATGGGGACCCGAACTTTTCGGCACTAAAAAGGCTGTAAAACAGCCCAGGAAAGAGCTAGAGGGCTGCAAAAGGCAGCAACATGTAGGTAAATCCCCTGCAAACAAATGTGGATAGGGAAATGAATTAAAATAAAAATTAAATAAATAAAAATTAACCAAAATCAATTGGAGAGAGGTTCCATAGCAGAGGATCTGGCTTCCCGTCACCCACCACTGGAACAGTCCATTCTCAGATATTTAGGCCCCGGCACCCAGGCAGAGGAGAGAGGTCCCGTAACAGAGAATCTGTCTTCATGTCAGCAGAGAATTAGTCTGCATGTCATAGCAGAGAATGAGGCTTCACGTCAGCCACCACTGCAACAGTCCATTGGCATATATTTAGGCCCAGCACCCAGGCAGAGGAGGGAGGTCCCGTAACAGAGAATCTGTCTTCATGTCAGCAGAGAATTAGTCTGCATGTCATAGCAGAGAATGAGGCTTCACGTCAGCCACCACTGCAACAGTCCATTGGCATATATTTAGGCCCAGCACACACACAGGCAGAGGAGAGAGGTCCCGTAACAGAGAATCTGGCTTCATGTCAGCAGAGAATCAGTCTGCATGTCATAGCAGAGAATGAGGCTTCACGTCAGCCACCACTGCAACAGTCCATTGGCATATATTTAGGCCCAGCACCCAGGCAGAGGAGGGAGGTCCCGTAACAGAGAATCTGTCTTCATGTCAGCAGAGAATTAGTCTGCATGTCATAGCAGAGAATGAGGCTTCACGTCAGCCACCACTGCAACAGTCCATTGGCATATATTTAGGCCCAGCACCCAGGCAGAGGAGGGAGGTCCCGTAACAGAGAATCTGTCTTCATGTCAGCAGAGAATTAGTCTGCATGTCATAGCAGAGAATGAGGCTTCACGTCAGCCACCACTGCAACAGTCCATTGGCATATATTTAGGCCCAGCACACACACAGGCAGAGGAGAGAGGTCCCGTAACAGAGAATCTGGCTTCATGTCAGCAGAGAATCAGTCTGCATGTCATAGCAGAGAATGAGGCTTCACGTCAGCCACCACTGCAACAGTCCATTGGCATATATTTAGGCCCAGCACACACACAGGCAGAGGAGAGAGGTCCCGTAACAGAGGATCTGGCTTCATGTCAGCAGAGAATCAGTCTGCATGTCATAGCAGAGAATCAGGCTTCACGTCAGCCACCACTGCAACAGTCCATTGTCATAAATTTAGGCCCAGCACCCAGGCAGAGGAGAGAGGTCCCGTAACAGACAATCTGGCTTCATGTCAGCAGAGAATTAGTCTGCATGTCATAGCAGAGAATGAGGCTTCACGTCAGCCACCACTGCAACAGTCCATTGGCATATATTTAGGCCTAGCACACAGGCAGAGGAGAGAGGTCCCGTAACAGACAATCTGGCTTCATGTCAGCAGAGAATCAGTCTGCATGTCATAGCAGAGAATGAGGCTTCACGTCACCCACCACTGCAACAGTCCATTGGCATATATTTAGGCCTAGCACACAGGCAGAGCAGAGAGGTCCCGTAACAGACGATCTGGCTTCATGTCAGCAGAGAATCAGTCTGCATGTCATAGCAGAGAATGAGGCTTCACGTCAGCCACCACTGCAACAGTCCATTGGCATATATTTAGGCCTAGCACACAGGCAGAGGAGAGAGGTCCCGTAACAGACAATCTGGCTTCATGTCAGCAGAGAATCAGTCTGCATGTCATAGCAGAGAATGAGGCTTCACGTCACCCACCACTGCAACAGTCCATTGGCATATATTTAGGCCTAGCACACAGGCAGAGCAGAGAGGTCCCGTAACAGACGATCTGGCTTCATGTCAGCAGAGAATCAGTCTGCATGTCATAGCAGAGAATGAGGCTTCACGTCAGCCACCACTGCAACAGTCCATTGGCATATATTTAGGCCTAGCACACAGGCAGAGGAGAGAGGTCCCGTAACAGACAATCTGGCTTCATGTCAGCAGAGAATCAGTCTGCATGTCATAGCAGAGAATGAGGCTTCACGTCACCCACCACTGCAACAGTCCATTGGCATATATTTAGGCCTAGCACACAGGCAGAGCAGAGAGGTCCCGTAACAGACAATCTGGCTTCATGACAGCAGAGAATCAGTCTGCATGTCATAGCAGAGAATGAGGCTTCACGTCACCCACCACTGCAACAGTCCATTGGCATATATTTAGGCCTAGCACACAGGCAGAGCAGAGAGGTCCCGTAACAGACGATCTGGCTTCATGTCAGCAGAGAATCAGTCTGCATGTCATAGCAGAGAATGAGGCTTCACGTCACCCACCACTGCAACAGTCCATTGGCATATATTTAGGCCCAGCACCCAGGCAGAGGAGGGAGGTCCCGTAACAGAGAATCTGTCTTCATGTCAGCAGAGAATTAGTCTGCATGTCATAGCAGAGAATGAGGCTTCACGTCAGCCACCACTGCAACAGTCCATTGGCATATATTTAGGCCCAGCACCCAGGCAGAGGAGGGAGGTCCCGTAACAGAGAATCTGTCTTCATGTCAGCAGAGAATTAGTCTGCATGTCATAGCAGAGAATGAGGCTTCACGTCAGCCACCACTGCAACAGTCCATTGGCATATATTTAGGCCCAGCACACACACAGGCAGAGGAGAGAGGTCCCGTAACAGAGAATCTGGCTTCATGTCAGCAGAGAATCAGTCTGCATGCCATAGCAGAGAATGAGGCTTCACGTCAGCCACCACTGCAACAGTCCATTGGCATATATTTAGGCCCAGCACCCAGGCAGAGGAGGGAGGTCCCGTAACAGAGAATCTGTCTTCATGTCAGCAGAGAATTAGTCTGCATGTCATAGCAGAGAATGAGGCTTCACGTCAGCCACCACTGCAACAGTCCATTGGCATATATTTAGGCCTAGCACACAGGCAGAGGAGAGAGGTCCCGTAACAGACAATCTGGCTTCATGTCAGCAGAGAATCAGTCTGCATGTCATAGCAGAGAATGAGGCTTCACGTCACCCACCACTGCAACAGTCCATTGGCATATATTTAGGCCTAGCACACAGGCAGAGCAGAGAGGTCCCGTAACAGACGATCTGGCTTCATGTCAGCAGAGAATCAGTCTGCATGTCATAGCAGAGAATGAGGCTTCACGTCACCCACCACTGCAACAGTCCATTGGCATATATTTAGGCCTAGCACACAGGCAGAGCAGAGAGGTCCCGTAACAGACAATCTGGCTTCATGACAGCAGAGAATCAGTCTGCATGTCATAGCAGAGAATGAGGCTTCACGTCACCCACCACTGCAACAGTCCATTGGCATATATTTAGGCCTAGCACACAGGCAGAGCAGAGAGGTCCCGTAACAGACGATCTGGCTTCATGTCAGCAGAGAATCAGTCTGCATGTCATAGCAGAGAATGAGGCTTCACGTCACCCACCACTGCAACAGTCCATTGGCATATATTTAGGCCTAGCACACAGGCAGAGCAGAGAGGTCCCGTAACAGACAATCTGGCTTCATGTCAGCAGAGAATCAGTCTGCATGTCATAGCAGAGAATCAGGCTTCACGTCAGCCACCACTGCAACAGTCCATTGTCATAAATTTAGGCCCAGCACCCAGGCAGAGGAGAGAGGTCCCGTAACAGACAATCTGGCTTCATGTCAGCAGAGAATTAGTCTGCATGTCATAGCAGAGAATCAGGCTTCATGTCAGCCACCACTGCAACAGTCCATTGGCATATATTTAGGCCTAGCACACAGGCAGAGGAGAGGTTCATTCAACTTTGGGTAGCCTCGCAATATAATGGTAAAATGAAAATAAAAATAGGATTGAATAATGAAGTGCCCTGGAGTCCAATAATATATGGTTATGGGGAGGTAGTTAATGTCTAATCTGGACAAGGGACGGACAGGTCCTGTGGGATCCATGCCTGGTTCATTTTTATGAACGTCAGCTTGTCCACATTGGCTGTAGACAGGCGGCTGCGTTTGTCAGTAATGACGCCCCCTGCCGTGCTGAATACACGTTCAGACAAAACGCTGGCTGCCGGGCAGGCCAGCACCTCCAAGGCATAAAAGGCTAGCTCTGGCCACGTGGACAATTTAGAGACCCAGAAGTTGAATGGGGCCGAACCATCAGTCAGTACGTGGAGGGGTGTGCACACGTACTGTTCCACCATGTTAGTGAAATGTTGCCTCCTGCTAACACGTTGCGTATCAGGTGGTGGTGCAGTTAGCTGTGGCGTGTTGACAAAAGTTTTCCACATCTCTGCCATGCTAACCCTGCCCTCAGAGGAGCTGGCCGTGACACAGCTGCCTTGGCGACCTCTTGCTCCTCCTCTGCCTTGGCCTTGGGCTTCCACTTGTTCCCCTGTGACATTTGGGAATGCTCTCAGTAGCGCGTCTACCAACGTGCGCTTGTACTCGCGCATCTTCCTATCACGCTCCAGTGCAGGAAGTAAGGTGGGCACATTGTCTTTGTAGCGTGGATCCAGCAGGGTGGCAACCCAGTAGTCCGCACAGGTTAAAATGTGGGCAACTCTGCTGTCGTTGCGCAGGCACTGCAGCATGTAGTCGCTCATGTGTGCCAGGCTGCCCAGGGGTAAGGACAAGCTGTCCTCTGTGGGAGGCGTATCGTCATCATCCTGCCTTTCCCCCCAGCCACGCACCAGTGATGGACCCGAGCTGCGTTGGGTGCCACCCCGCTGTGACCATGCTTCATCCTCATCCTCCTCCACCTCCTCCTCGTCCTCCTCGTCCTCCAGTAGTGGGCCCTGGCTGGCCACATTTGTACCTGGCCTCTGCTGTTGCCAAAAACCTCCCTCTGAGTCACTTCGAAGAGACTGGCCTGAAAGTGCTAAAAATGACCCCTCTTCCTCCTCCTCCTCCTCCTCCTGGGCCACCTCCTCTTCCATCATCGCCCTAAGTGTTTTCTCAAGGAGACATAGAAGTGGTATTGTAACGCTGATAACGGTGTCATCGCCACTGGCCATGTTGGTGGAGTACTCGAAACAGCGCAACAGGGCACACAGGTCTCGCATGGAGGCCCAGTCATTGGTGGTGAAGTGGTGCTGTTCTGTAGTGCGACTGACCCGTGCGTGCTGCAGCTGAAACTCCACTATGGCCTGCTGCTGCTCGCACAGTCTGTCCAGCATGTGCAAGGTGGAGTTCCACCTGGTGGGCACGTCGCATATGAGGCGGTGAGCGGGAAGGCCGAAGTTACGCTGTAGCGCAGACAGGCGAGCAGCAGCAGGATGTGAACGCCGGAAGCGCGAACAGACGGCCCGCACTTTATGCAGCAGCTCTGACATGTCGGGGTAGTTGTGAATGAACTTCTGCACCACCAAATTCAGCACATGCGCCAAGCAAGGGATGTGCGTCAAATTGGCTAGTCCCAGAGCTGCAACGAGATTTCGCCCATTATCACACACCACCAGGCCGGGCTTGAGGCTCACCGGCAGCAACCACTCGTCGGTCTGTTGTTCAATACCCCGCCACAACTCCTGTGCGGTGTGGGGCCTGTCCCCCAAACATATGAGTTTCAGAATGGCCTGCTGACGTTTACCCCGGGCTGTGCTGAAGTTGGTGGTGAAGGTGTGTGGCTGACTGGATGAGCAGGTGGAAGAAGAGGAGGAGGAAGCCGAGAAGGAGGAGGTGGCAACAGGAGGCAAAGAATGTTGCCCTGCGATCCTTGGCGGCGGAAGGACGTGCGCCAAACAGCTCTCCGCCTGGGGCCCAGCTGCCACTACATTTACCCAGTGTGCAGTTAGGGAGATATAGCGTCCCTGGCCGTGCTTACTGGTCCACGTATCTGTGGTTAGGTGGACCTTGCTACAGATGGCGTTGCGCAGTGCACACTTGATTTTATGGGATACTTGGTTGTGCAGGGAAGGCACGGCTCTCTTGGAGAAGTAGTGCCGGCTGGGAACAACATACTGTGGGACAGCAAGCGACATGAGCTGTTTGAAGCTGTCTGTGTCCACCAGCCTAAATGACAGCATTTCATAGGCCAGTAGTTTAGAAATGCTGGCATTCAGGGCCAGGGATCGAGGGTGGCTAGGTGGGAATTTACGCTTTCTATCAAATGTTTGTGAGATGGAGAGCTGAACGCTGGCGTGTGACATGGTTGAGACGCTTGGTGACGGAGGTGGTGGTGGTGGTGTTGGTGGTACATCCCCTGTTTGCTGGGCGGCAGGTGCCAACGTTCCTCCAGAGGCGGAGGAAGAGGCCGA
This sequence comes from Bufo gargarizans, assembly GCF_014858855.1. Lineage (NCBI taxonomy): Eukaryota > Metazoa > Chordata > Amphibia > Anura > Bufonidae > Bufo > Bufo gargarizans. The sequence continues at coordinate 289,756,424 of NC_058085.1, read as the reverse complement.
GGCGGCAGCAGCAGAATAGGCCGAGGCGGCAGCAGCAGAAGAGGTAGCAGGGGGAGCCTGAGTGACTTCCTTGGTTTTAAGGTGTTTACTCCACTGCAGTTCATGCTTTGCATGCAGGTGCCTGGTCATGCAGGTTGTGCTCAGGTTCAGAACGTTAATGCCTCGCTTCAGGCTCTGATGGCACAGCGTGCAAACCACTCGGGTCTTGTCGTCAGCACATTGTTTGAAGAAGTGCCATGCGAGGGAACTCCTTGAAGCTGCCTTTGGGGTGCTCGGTCCCAGATGGCGGCGGTCAGTAGCAGGCGGAGTCTCTTGGCGGCGGGTGTTCTGCTTTTGCCCACTGCTCCCTCTTTTGCTACGCTGTTGGCTCGGTCTCACCACTGCCTCTTCCTCCGAACTGTGAAAGTCAGTGGCACGACCTTCATTCCATGTGGGGTCTAGGACCTCATCGTCCCCTGCATCGTCTTCCACCCAGTCTTGATCCCTGACCTCCTGTTCAGTCTGCACACTGCAGAAAGACGCAGCAGTTGGCACCTGTGTTTCGTCATCATCAGAGACATGCTGAGGTGGTATTCCCATGTCCTCATCATCAGGAAACATAAGTGGTTGTGCGTCAGTGCATTCTATGTCTTTCACCGCTGGGGAAGGGCTAGGTGGATGCCCTTGGGAAACCCTGCCAGCGGAGTCTTCAAACAGCATAAGAGACTGCTGCATAACTTGAGGCTGAGACAGTTTCCCTGGTATGCATGGGGGTGATGTGACAGACTGATGGGGTTGGTTTTCAGGCGCCATCTGTGCGCTTTCTGCAGAAGACTGGGTGGGAGATAATGTGAACGTGCTGGATCCACTGTCGGCCACCCAATTGACTAATGCCTGTACCTGCTCAGGCCTTACCATCCTTAGAACGGCATTGGGCCCCACCATATATCGCTGTAAATTCTGGCGGCTACTGGGACCTGAGGTAGTTGGTACACTAGGACGTGTGGATGTGGCAGAACGGCCACGTCCTCTCCCAGCACCAGAGGGTCCACTAACACCACCACGACCATGTCCACGTCCGCGTCCCTTACTAGATGTTTTTCTCATTGTTATGGTTCACCACAACAACAAATATATTATTTGGCCCAATGTATTGTATTCAAATTCAGCGGGATATAAATTTGAGGCCTAGTATTTAGGCGCTGGGTGACCGGTATGGATTTAGTGACAGAATTAGACTTGGAAATGCACAGAAGCGTGTGTGTGTGAAGTTATTCTGAATGACCCAATGTGCACCTTGAATATTATATACCCTTTTAGGGATAGATTTCAAATAGCTCTGATATAGCAGAAACCACTAAATTATGAAATTGCTAAATTGGGAATTGTATTTCAACCCAGAACAAAAAATGTGCTTTGACGGACACTAAATAACTTTCCCAGCCACAACAGGACAGCGTTAACGAGAGATTTAGCAGGATATAAATTTGAGGCCTAGTATTTAGGCGCTGGGTGACAGGTATGGGTTTAGTGACAGAATTAGACTTGGAAATACACAGTAGCGGGTGTGTGTGAAGTTATTCTGAATGACCCAATGTGCACCTTGAATATTATATACCCTTTTAGGGATAGATTTCAAATAGCTCTGATATAGCAGAAACCACTAAATTATGAAATTGCTAAATTGGGAATTGTATTTCAACCCAGAACAAAAAATGTGCTTTGACGGACACTAAATAACTTTCCCAGCCACAACAGGACAGCGTTAACGAGAGATTTAGCAGGATATAAATTTGAGGCCTAGTATTTAGGCGCTGGGTGACAGGTATGGGTTTAGTGACAGAATTAGACTTGGAAATACACAGTAGCGGGTGTGTGTGAAGTTATTCTGAATGACCCAATGTGCACCTTGAATATTATATACCCTTTTAGGGATAGATTTCAAATAGCTCTGATATAGCAGAAACCACTAAATTATGAAATTGCTAAATTGGGAATTGTATTTCAACCCAGAACAAAAAATGTGCTTTGACGGACACTAAATAACTTTCCCAGCCACAACAGGACAGCGTTAACGAGAGATTTAGCAGGATATAAATTTGAGGCCTAGTATTTAGGCGCTGGGTGACAGGTATGGGTTTAGTGACAGAATTAGACTTGGAAATACACAGTAGCGGGTGTGTGTGAAGTTATTCTGAATGACCCAATGTGCACCTTGAATATTATATACCCTTTTAGGGATAGATTTCAAATAGCTTTGATATAGCAGAAACCACTAAATTATGAAATTGCTAAATTGGGAATTGTATTTCAACCCAGAACAAGAAATGTGCTTGAACGGACACTAAATAACTCGCCCAGCTACAGCACTAAGGACAGATTTAGCTGGATATGAATTTGAGGCCTAGTATTTAGGCGCTGGGTGACAGGTATGGGTTTAGTGACAGAATTAGACTTAGAAATACACAGTAGCGGGTGTGTGTGAAGTTATTCTGAATGACCCAATGTGCACCTTGAATATTATATACCCTTTTAGGGATAGATTTCAAATAGCTCTGATATAGCAGAAACCACTAAATTATGAAATTGCTAAATTGGGAATTGTATTTCAACCCAGAACAAAAAATGTGCTTTGACGGATACTAAATAACTTTCCCAGCCACAACAGGACAGCGTTAACGAGAGATTTAGCAGGATATAAATTTGAGGCCTAGTATTTAGGCGCTGGGTGACAGGTATGGGTTTAGTGACAGAATTAGACTTGGAAATACACAGTAGCGGGTGTGTGTGAAGTTATTCTGAATGACCCAATGTGCACCTTGAATATTATATACCCTTTTAGGGATAGATTTCAAATAGCTCTGATATAGCAGAAACCACTAAATTATGAAATTGCTAAATTGGGAATTGTATTTCAACCCAGAACAAAAAATGTGCTTTGACGGACACTAAATAACTTTCCCAGCCACAACAGGACAGCGTTAACGAGAGATTTAGCAGGATATAAATTTGAGGCCTAGTATTTAGGCGCTGGGTGACAGGTATGGGTTTAGTGACAGAATTAGACTTAGAAATACACAGTAGCGGGTGTGTGTGAAGTTATTCTGAATGACCCAATGTGCACCTTGAATATTATATACCCTTTTAGGGATAGATTTCAAATAGCTCTGATATAGCAGAAACCACTAAATTATGAAATTGCTAAATTGGGAATTGTATTTCAACCCAGAACAAGAAATGTGCTTGAACGGACACTAAATAACTCGCCCAGCTACAGCACTAAGGACAGATTTAGCTGGATATAAATTTGAGGCCTAGTATTTAGGCGCTGGGTGACAGGTATGGGTTTAGTGACAGAATTAGACTTGGAAATGCACAGTAGCGGGTGTGTGAAGTTATTCTGAATGTCCCTATGTGCACCTTCAATATGATCTACCCTTTTAGGGATAGATTTCAAATAGCTCTGATATAGCAGAAACCACTAAATTATGAAATTGCTAAATTGGGAATTGTATTTCAACCCAGAACAAGAAATGTGCTTGAACGGACACTAAATAACTCGCCCAGCTACAGCACTAAGGACAGATTTAGCTGGATATAAATTTGAGGCCTAGTATTTAGGCGCTGGGTGACAGGTATGGGTTTAGTGACAGAATTAGACTTGGAAATACACAGTAGCGGGTGTGTGTGAAGTTATTCTGAATGACCCAATGTGCACCTTGAATATTATATACCCTTTTAGGGATAGATTTCAAATAGCTCTGATATAGCAGAAACCACTAAATTATGAAATTGCTAAATTGGGAATTGTATTTCAACCCAGAACAAGAAATGTGCTTGAACGGACACTAAATAACTCGCCCAGCTACAGCACTAAGGACAGATTTAGCTGGATATAAATTTGAGGCCTAGTATTTAGGCGCTGGGTGACAGGTATGGGTTTAGTGACAGAATTAGACTTGGAAATACACAGTAGCGGGTGTGTGTGAAGTTATTCTGAATGACCCAATGTGCACCTTGAATATTATATACCCTTTTAGGGATAGATTTCAAATAGCTCTGATATAGCAGAAACCACTAAATTATGAAATTGCTAAATTGGGAATTGTATTTCAACCCAGAACAAGAAATGTGCTTGAACGGACACTAAATAACTCGCCCAGCTACAGCACTAAGGACAGATTTAGCTGGATATGAATTTGAGGCCTAGTATTTAGGCGCTGGGTGACAGGTATGGGTTTAGTGACAGAATTAGACTTGGAAATACACAGTAGCGGGTGTGTGTGAAGTTATTCTGAATGACCCAATGTGCACCTTGAATATTATATACCCTTTTAGGGATAGATTTCAAATAGCTCTGATATAGCAGAAACCACTAAATTATGAAATTGCTAAATTGGGAATTGTATTTCAACCCAGAACAAGAAATGTGCTTGAACGGACACTAAATAACTCGCCCAGCTACAGCACTAAGGACAGATTTAGCTGGATATAAATTTGAGGCCTAGTATTTAGGCGCTGGGTGACAGGTATGGGTTTAGTGACAGAATTAGACTTGGAAATGCACAGTAGCGGGTGTGTGATGTTATTCTGAATGTCCCTATGTGCACCTTCAATATGATCTACCCTTTTAGGGATAGATTTCAAATAGCTCTGATATAGCAGAAACCACTAAATTATGAAATTGCTAAATTGGGAATTGTATTTCAACCCAGAACAAGAAATGTGCTTGAACGGACACTAAATAACTCGCCCAGCTACAGCACTAACGACAGATTTAGCTGGATATGAATTTGAGGCCTAGTATTTAGGCGCTGGGTGACAGGTATGGGTTTAGTGACAGAATTAGACTTGGAAATGCACAGTAGCGGGTGTGTGAAGTTATTCTGAATGACCCTATGTGCACCTTGAATATTATATACCCTTTTAGGGATAGATTTCAAATAGCTCTGATACAGCAGAAACCACTAAATTTTTAAATTGCTAAATTGGGAATTGTATTTCAACCCAGAACAAAAAATGTGCTTTGACGGACACTAAATAACTTTCCCAGCCACAACAGGACAGCGGTAACGAGAGATTTAGCGGGATATAAATTTGAGGCCTAGTATTTAGGCGCTGGGTGACCGGTATGGATTTAGTGACAGAATTAGACTGGGATATGGCCAAAAAATAACCACACTATTGCTGGTTAAATGCACTTGGTGATGGGCGCAGCTTGCCCCTGATGTAGTATATGGCCAAAAAATGAACAGACTATTGCTGGTTAAATGCACTTGGTGTCACAGCTTGACCAACCACACTACTGAGGGTTAAATGCACTTGGTGACGGGCGCAGCTTGCCCCTGATTTAGTATATGGCCAAAAAATGAACAGACTATTGCTGGTTAAATGCACTTGGTGTGATAGCTTGACCAACCACACTACTGAGGGTTAAATGCACTTGGTGTGACAGCTTCACCCTGATGTAGGCTTTAGCCAAAAAACAACCACACCATTGAGGGTTAAATGCACTTGGTCGCAGCTTGTGCTGGCGCACCACAAGACACAAAATGGCCGCCGATCACCCCAGAAAAATGTGACTGACAAACGGTCTGGGCAGCCTAAAAACAGTGAGCAATTGAGGATCAGCAGCTCAATGATCCACAGCTGCAGATCGATCAGTTAATCAAGTCCTTTGGAGGAGTTAATCTGCCTAATCTCGCCCTACTGTCGCAGCCGCAACCTCTCCCTACGCTAATCAGAGCAGAGTGACGGGCGGCGCTATGTGACTCCAGCTTAAATAGAGGCTGGGTCACATGGTGCTCTGGCCAATCACAGCCATGCCAATAGTAGGCATGGCTGTGATGGCCTCTTGGGGCAAGTAGTATGACGCTTGTTGATTGGCTGCTTTGCAGCCTTTCAAAAAGCGCCAAGAAAGCGTCACAAAAGCGCGAAGAAAGCGACGAACACCGAACCCGAACCCGGACTTTTACGAAAATGTCCGGGTTCGGGTCCGTGTCACGGACACCCCAAAATTCGGTACGAACCCGAACTATACAGTTCGAGTTCGCTCATCCCTACATATAACTTCACCGCAGACCGGCAAATATATTTTTTTTTTGCCACTAATACACACCAAAAAGGGCTTTAGAACATATAACTGCACTGCTGAATGGCAAATAGGCCCTTACTTTTTTCCACTTATACATGCCACAAAAGGCTTTAGAACATATAACTGCACAGCTGAACGGCAAATAATATATATTTTTTGTCACTAATACATGCCAAAAAGGACTTTAGAACATATAACTGCATCGCTGAAGGGCAAATATATTTTTCTTCACCACAGAACGGCTAATAAGCCCTTTTTTCCCCACTAGTACAAGCCAAAAAATGCTTTAGAACATATAACTGCACCACACAAGAGCAAATAAGACGTATAAATATTTCCTTGTAATAAACCCTGTTAATGGCTGTATCAAACAGCACTTTGCACCCCAATAACAAGAACAGTTTGCTGGAATTACAGAGCTGTATAATGGCAATTTGGATCCCCAGTCAGTGCAGCAAGGTGTAATAGGATTGTTCCTATTACCCAGGCTGTGAACTCCCCTACTGAACCCTGTTCTGATTCAATACTGTGGAATGCAGCAGCAATTTTAGGAAAAAATGCGATTCGTTAGCACGAAGCGTGAGGAAATTCTGATTCGGTGCAAATCGAATTTTTCCTGAAATTCGGATCGAACTCCACTTTGTCAACTTCGATTCGCTCATCTCTAATTATAATAGGGGAGTGATGGATTTTTACATACTTACCATCTCAGACAATGGGGCCATATCGCTAGGACTCTGGGACTCGCACCTATGCCAAGAATGGAGACGGTAAGGTGGTGGATGGAGGACCCCGGGTTTTCCAGGGTCCGGCGACCACCAAGCACTCTTCCCATAGAATTGAATAGGAGCGCATTGCGCTTGCGCGGCCACATAGAAATGAATGGAGGGCGGCATGCGCAGTGCGCCCTCCACAATTTTCAGGGATACATTCTTTTTTTATATATTGACAATTTTTATTGATTTTCCTTTTTTCTACATAAATGTCAATGGCCAGATACAAGGCAAAATCACATTACATGCATTATCTTGCGCTAGACCAGAAGGTGAGACATAATAATGGACATAATAACAAAACAACAAAATAATTAAATAATAGAAAATTAACAATAATAATAATGGGACCAGCATGGTCCGGTCAAGACAGGCAGAGCTAGGAATCAAGTAACTATACATTAATGCCTTCACATTTTCAAGGATCCATTCTTGATGTAGGTGCGGATCCCAGAGGTGGGACCTGCACCAATGAGTCAATAGGGGAATATCCTAGAGATATACTCCCATTGTCTGAGATGGAAATACCCCTTTAAGTATTAAGCTTTAGGACCCAGATGTATCAGTGCACCCTCTTCCGATATCTCAATGCCATGCAAAGAAAAGTCCCTGCATTCAGGCACTTTTCTTTGTTAAATGTAGACAGTTTAAGGCCTCTTTCACACGAACGCGTGCGCTCTGTGGCTGTATTGCGGACTGCATTTGAGGATCCGCAATACATGGGCACCAATGGTGTGGAATGGAAGCACGGAACGGAACACTAAGGAAGCACCTCGGAGTGCTTCCTTGGGGTTTCGTTCCGTACTTCCGTTCCCCAAAAAGATAGAACATGTCCCATCTTTTTGCGGAACGGCCGGATGGCGGACCCATTAAAGTGAATGGGTCCGCGATCCGCTGCGGCTGCCCCACGGTGGGCGTTTGTGCATTGCGGCCCGCAATTTGAGGGCCGCAGCCTTGCCATCGAGCGCACACGTTCGCGTGCAAGACGCCTAAATCTAGACCAGGTAGAAATAAAATGTGCCTTATTTATCACAGTGGCTTACAAGTGTTGCATATAATTAATGCATCTTCTTAGATATGTTAGAGCAGTAAGTGTGGAGCCACTTTGTTGACCAACAGATTTGTCCGGTATTCCCTTGGTATTCACCCTTCAACCCCTGTACAGGGATCTAGACTTTGCTGCAGGAGAGCTACCAGGCTGCTACCTCCTGGATAAGTCTCTGTGTGGTTAACAGCAGACCCACAGGGGTCATAGACACTGGTACAGGGCATCAAAGAGTCTAGCAAAGTTGTGGTCAGAGACAGACCGAGGTCAGGGCTAGAGGAGTGCGTGCAATATAGTTAATACTCCAATGTCAGGGCAGGCAGCAAAGGGTCATTACGGAGATTAGGCACAGGTCACGTACTGGAGGGACAGAGTACAGTTAACAGGCAGAGGTCATTACAAGGGCAGACATTAGGATACAGCACACCTAGCAGGCATTTAGCAAGTTAAGGAACCTAATTCCTCAGGCTGTCTCCCATAAGGGGAGTTACCTGAAGTACCCTAAGGTTGCAAGCTATTGACAGGTGAAGATAAGTGTGTGCTGTCCCTTTAAGAGACGAAGGGAGCACACACACCCTACGGGCAGCAGTGAAGAGTCCCTGCTGGCAAGCAGGCTGCAGCCTGTGTGGAGTTACAGAGCAGACCCAACTGCTAGACCGTCCGGGGAAGGGCAGCCTGAGGTGGGTCAGGACCACCAGGAGAGACGAGGCATAAGAGATGCTCTTCTCTTCCTTAAGCCATCTCTTTTTTTTTTTCTTACTGTGACCAACACTAATGTCCAGCTAATAAGCCCCAAACAGGGCAACATCGTACCTCTCCTTTTACAATATATCTATATACTTCCATATATTTGAGACTCTTAATATATATATATATTTTCTATATTTTTATGAACTATACATAAATGGACACAATGAATCACTGAACTATTGAACTAAAGGTGGAAACCATTATTGAACAACAATCAGAGTGCCTTACTCCTGCATCTACTTCTGCACATTTTTTTCATTTTTCTCATTTTTTTTCACTGTGCATCCGCACCACCGCGAATCACAATTTTCATCATTTCATTTTTTCATTTTTTTTATATATCATTTTTTATATATCTTTTACATTTTATACCTTATCCCTCATTTTTAGATTGTATCCTCAAAAATAAATACGCATTTTTATTACCACACCCGTGTATATTGCTCTTTCAGTATCACTGCTAGATGTAGAGTGCCGGTTTTCACTTATCCTTCTTAAGCCATCTTTTGTTTGTCTTACGTTAGACCAATATTTTGAGCCAAACTTAAGTTACATCCCATTTTCTAGACACTTAAAACTGTCCAGAGCACATAATAATTCTGATGCATTTAGCTTCCTAAATCTCCCGCAATATATTTTGTCCTGCTTTATAGTATAAGGAGGAACAAGATATCTTCAGCATGATGACCAAGTGTGGTGATCAGCACATAAAAACTCAAAATGTCATCACTATCTCGATTATGTTTATATGAAGGTCACCTTGGTGACAGCAATACCCTAAACTACTCATACCGGATTCACATTTGTACAAGCAAAATCAAGTAAAAGGTGAGAGTAGATGCAAGAAAATAAAATTCTGTGTGGCTTCTCTCCTCATCACTGTCATATTCAATGGATAGAGTCACTTCTCCACATTTGCTAGCCCCTATTACTCAAGTTCTGCATGTTCAATAGTGTTGAGTGCGAATATTCGAATATCAATTTTTTTCCGCGAATATCGGCACTTCGCTAATTCGCGAATATAGTGCTATAAATTCGATATTTCGAATATTCATTTTTTTGGTTTTTTTTGTTATATTTATTTCTTTCCCACTTCCCTAAAGTTGTTCTTACCTGTCCTTAGGATTCCTGACTTCCTGGCTGCTCCAGTCAGTGCCCGTTGCTGCTTCTGCCGACTTCCGTGCTTATGGAGCGTCCCCATCACCATGGGAACGTCTCCATACTAGAATGTACTGTCGGATTTGAGAATTACGTTGAAATCGCAATTCGATTAATTCAAGTTATAATAATCAAATTGCGATTTCAACTTGGACCTGGTTTACTATGGTTGGCTTGGTAGAACTGACGTGTAAATGAGGCTTAAAGAGGTCACAGCTCCCATTAAAACAGTTGATCGGCAGGGGTGTCGAGAGTCAAATTCCCACCAATAATATATTGATGACCTACAGTTGCAAGAAAAAGTATGTGAACCCTTTGGAATGATATGGATTTCTGCACAAATTGGTCATAAAATGTGATCTGATCTTCATCTAAGTCACAACAATAGACAATCACAGTCTGCTTAACTCCTTAAGGACACAGCCTTATTTGACCTTAAGGACCAGGCCATTTTTTGCAAATTTGAACAGTGCCACTTTAAGTGGTGATAGCTTTAAAACACTTTGACTTATCCAGGCCATTCTGATATTGTTTTTTCGTCGCATATTGTACTTCATGACACTGGTAAAACGAAGTAAAAAAAAACAAAAAACTTATTTATTTATTAAAAAATACCAAATTTACCAAATTTTTTTTAAAAATTGCAAATTTCCAAGTTTCAATTTCTCTACTTCTATAACACATACTAATACCTACAAAAATAGTTATTACTTTACATTCCCCATATGTCTACTTCATGTTTGGATCAATTTGGGAATGATATTTTATTTTTGGGGGATGTTACAAGGCTTAGAAGTTTAGACGCAAATCTTGAAATTTTTCATACATTTTCAAAAACCGACTTTTTAGGGACCAGTTCAGGTCTGAAGTCACTTTGTGAGGCTTACATAATAGAAACCACCCAAAAATTACCCAATTCTAGAAACTACACCCCTCAAAACTAATTTTACAAACATCATTAACCCTTTAGGTGTTCCACAAGAGTTAATGGCAAATGGTGATAAAATTTCAGAATTTAGATTTTTGGGCAAATTTTCAATTTTAATCGATTTTTTTCCAGTAACAAAGCAAGGGTTAACAGCCAAACAAAATGCTATGTTTATTGCCCCGATTCTGTAGTTTGCAGAAACACCCCATATGTGGACGTAAACTACTGTACGGGCACACAGTAGGGCGTAGAGGGAAAGGTGCGCCGTATGGTTTATGGAAGGCAGATTTTGCTGGACTGGTTTATTTACACTATGTCTCATTTGAAGCCCCACTGATGCACCCCTAGAGTAGAAACTCCATAAAAGTGACCTCATCTAAGAAAATACACCCCTCAAGGTATTCAAAACTGATTTTACAAATGTCGTTAACCCTTTAGGTGTTCCACAAGAATTAATGGAAAATAGAGATCCAATTTCTAAATTTCACTTTTTTGGCAGATTTTCCATTTTAAGAATTTTTTTGCCAGTTACAAAGAAAGGGTTAACAGCCAAACAAAACTAAATTTTTATGGCTCTGATTCTGCAGTTTACAGAAACATCCCATATGTGGTCGTAAACCGCTGTATGGGCATACGGCAGGGCGCAGAAGAAAAGGAATGCCACGGTTTTGGAAGGCAGATTTTGCTGGAACGTTTTTTTTTTATTTTATTTTTATTTATTTTTTATTATATTTTTATTGAAAATTTTCCAAGTATAACAGAAGGTAACAGGGAGTACCAAGGTATATGCTCGCAGGCTACACCAGAATACAATCAATATTCAGAGTGACATCATATCAGTGAGACAGTATAACACATCAGATGGGTGAGTGTACTTGACCACATTGGAGATTTAAGACAATCCAGTTACAGATGATAGAGGCAGTTTGTAAAGAGTGCAATGTCAAACATTCAAAAAGATAATAACATCAGAAGCCAGAATATTTTGTCCACTCTTATGTTGAGGTCTGATAATCAGAACATGAAGTGTATTGAGAGGATGTTGAGAAAAGTTACTTGTGTCCACCAAAAGATCTAGACACCAGCAGTGCTCTGAGATTTAGGGGCTCTATAATTGGACCATTTGTTCCATTTTTTGAGGAACATTATGTGTGTACGAGTCTCCCAAGCAGAGAGTTCCTCGAATCTATGAATCTGGTCGATCTTTTGGATCCACTGATCTATAGGGGGAATTGTCGATTGAAGCCAGAATTTAGGGAGTTGGAGACGGGCCGCCAGTATCATTTGTGAGAATACAAATGGCTGTTTGAGGGTCTCCTTTCCCTGGGAGAAGGAGAGAAGTGCAATTTGAGGGGAAGGTTGGATCGAGGAACCACAGACCTTATTGGCAGTTGAGAACACCTCGCACCACCATTTATATATAGGCGGGCATGTCCACCAAATGTGCAAGAAAGATCCCTTTCCCCCCTGGCACCTCCAGCAGGTATCTGACTTGGACCCAGTGTATTTTGCTGTCCTATCCGGTGTATTGTACCACCTTGTTAGAATTTTGTACCCGTTTTCTTGAATCCTAACACATTGGGAAACTTTGTGTGGGGATTCTAATAATTTAGGCAGGGACGCATAGGGAATTGTGATGTTTAAGTCCGATTCCCATTGCCTAATAAAGGATGGCTTAGCTATCATGGGAGGTAGGCGGAGCTTACCATATACCTGTGAGATGAGCTTTCTGGGTAGTGCTTGTGAGAAAATCAAAGCCTCCAGCCAAACTAGAGGACGGAATAGGTCACCCACTGCGATGTGCTGCTTAAGATATGCTCTGAGATAAGCTACAGAGAGAAAATCTCTTGGATGAGGGTTTAGCAGAGCATTGGTGTTCTCCAAGTCCATCCATATTCCATCGGGTAGAGCTAGGGATATTATTGGGATTGAGGAGGAAATCAACTCTTGCGAAGTTGAGCCTCTTAAGGGGGGGGGGGGGAGCTGTATTGATGACATCAGTTATGGACAGTAAGGGCGAAGGGAATGGGATCGAACAATGTGTGGATGATAGCCATTTCCATGCCTCCAGAGTGGCCCTAAGAATTGGATAGTGAGACATGTGGCCAGGGAAGACCGTCCTATGTCCCAAGATAAGTGCTCTAGGTGGACTATTCAAAATGCCCAATTCCATCTGGACCACAGCGGAAGCAGGGGAGGGGCTCAACCAGGCAATTGCGCGCGAGAGAAGGATAGCTTTCCCATACAGCTCTGGATTTGGAAGGCCTATACCCCCTGCATGTCTAGGCTTGGTAAGGAGGGCAAACGAGAGTCTCGCCTTTTTTCCACTCCAAATAAATGCCCTGAATTTTTTCGCAAGTTCTTCATAATAGCGTTTAGGGACAGGAATGGGGAGGGCCTGCTGTAAGTAGGTCAGCCTGGGGAGGATTAAAGAGGAAAGGAGGTTTTTGCGACCAAACCAAGAAAGCGTAGGATTGGTACGGGCTAGATTATCGATTGATTCGATGAGCAACTTTTTCAAGGGAGTATAATTGAGAGAAAAAAGGTCATTTATATCTGGGCTAATCCTGACCCCCAAAAACGTAATGTTAGGAGAGGACCAATTGAATGGGGAGTTGGACATCAATTGACTTTTAATTGTCTGTGGAATCCCAGAGCAAAGGGCTAGTGTTTTGCTGGCATTAATTTTAAAATCTGATATGGCACTGTATGCATTAAGGTGAAGTTGAATTCGCGGAAGGGATATTTTCGGGTTAGTCATCATCATAAGTACATCGTCTGCAAAAGCAGCGATCTTTTGTACCTTGCCCCCGACACATAGACCCACAACCTCTCTATCCAGTCTTATAGTTGCTAGCAGTGGCTCAAGAGCCAAAATAAATAAGAGGGGTGAAAGTGGGCAACCTTGGCGGGTCCCATTTCCAATAGCAAAGGGGGCGGACAAGCTTCCGTTAACTAGGACTGAGGCAGTTGCATGTTCGTACATCGAAAATGTTGCTTTGACGAAAGGATCAGGCAAACCAAAGCTCGGCAAAACTTGCTTTAGATATGACCAGTTCACCCTATCGAATGCTTTCTCAGCATCCGTGCTGAGTAAAAGCAGAGGGGAGGATATCTGTTTAGCATGACAGAGTGCATTGATCACTCTGGCGGTATTATCTTTGCCTTCTCTGTTTCGTACAAAGCCCACTTGGTCCCCGTGGACAAGTTGAGGAAGCAGTAATGCCAATCTATTAGCTAGCATTTTGGCCAAAAGCTTGAGATCCACATTTAGGAGGGAAATGGGCCTATAGCTGGAGCATAATTTGGCGTCTTTTCCTTCTTTAGGGATTAGAGTGATTTGGGCTGCCGTCATATCTCTTGAAAGAGGGATACCCTTCAGGGACTGATTACAGACTTTAAGGAGATGGGGGAGAAGTAGCTCTTGAAATGTTTTATAATATGTCAGCGGAAGCCCATCAGGGCCTGGACTTTTCCCAGTCGGCATTTGATGTATTGCTGCTTTGAGCTCGCTTAGTGAAAAGGGGGCTTCCAGACTCGATTTTTGGCTTACAGAGATGTTAGGTAGTTTGGCGGCTACTAAAAATGATGATGTGAGTGAGGCTCGAGCTTCGGGGTTCATTGTAGTGGGAAGGTTGTAAAGATCCCTGTAAAAGGAGCGGAATTGGGCTGCAATTTGGTTGACCGAAAATATTGGGGTCCCATCATCTGCGGAAAGCTGGTGGACGTAATTTGCCGATCTCCTCCCTTTAACCCTGTTCATCACAAACTTGGTGGCCCTGTCGCCGTGCGCAAAAAATTTATGTTGGGCGCTCATGTAATATTTGGCCGCTCTAGATGCTAGAAGGGTTTTAAGTTTGGCCCTATATTCTGACAACTCTTGAAGTTTGGTGCCCGAGGGGGTATTTTTGTGCTGAGATTCAAGTCGCCGAATATTTCCTAGTGTGTCGTCTATTTCTCTTTCCCTCATTCTTTTGTGATATGTGCCTATGTTAATGAAATGTCCCCTAATCACAGGTTTGTGAGCATCCCACATGGTATTGGCTGATAATTCGGAGCTTTCATTTAGGGAGAAATATTCAGCTAGTTGTTTAGAGATTTGTTCAACTGAATCCTTGTAGCCCAAAAGGGATTCGTTTAATCGCCAGTTAAAGCACTTAGGCGTTTCGTTAGGGGCCACAACCGTAACATAAATTGGGGAATGATCTGACACATGGATTGAGCCAATAGAAGGCTCCCTGCACAGGTGGATGTGCTCTTTGGAAATGAACAGATAGTCCAATCTGTGGTAGGTGCCGTGCGTTGGGGAATAGAAAGTGAAGTCTATGGTGTTAGGGTTATGAGATCGCCACACATCCACCAAGTGCAGATCCCAGAAGACATTTCGGATATGTTTGAGAGATTTCTCAGAGTGGACTGATTTGTGCGTGGAAATGTCCAACCGCGGAAAAAGTGCCACGTTTAGATCACCCCCCGCAATCACCACCCCCTCTTTAAAGGATTCTATTACAGGGAAGATGTCAGAGAACCAACGGGAGTGGTTAGAGTTTGGGGCGTATATGTTGATAAAAGTATATATTTGCGGCCCTATAGTACCTTTGAGCAAAATAAACCTACCCTCTGGGTCTAGAGTTTGGCTAATAAATTTAAAAGGGATTTTCCTTTGAAACCCTATGCTAACTCCACAAGAAGCAGAGGAGCTGCTCCCACAGTGATACCAATTGGAGTAGTGAGAGAACCGCATGACAGGATAGTGGTTGAAGTGGAAATGTGTCTCTTGTAGAAATAACACTCCGGCCCCAGCTTTCCTCAGAATGGCAAAGATTTGGCTCCGTTTTGAGGGGGAGTGAAAACCTTTGACATTGTAGGAAGCAACTGACAAATCAGCCATTTGTTGTGGTGTGTGTTAATTTACCTTGCGGCTGGTGTAGCTTTAACTGAGAAATAATGTCAGGTTTGTGTAGGTCAGCTGTTCTGTGCATCAAAGAAGCTGAATAGGAGAAGCATTCACTCCATATTGGTGAAGTAAGCAGACACCTTGGATTAAAAGATGGAGAAGGAAAAAAGGGGAACAGAACATAACTGGTTAAACAAACAGTAAATAATAGAACATACAGCATAGGATGCTCTACAATCCTAATCGAGGGGGGGTTATTGGTCAGTAGACCGACAAGGAGAACGTATAACGCCTAGGACAGGGTTATGCTAAGGTGAAAATGGAAAAGCTCTATGAGCAATGAAGCAGGCTATATATGCGGGAACGTATTAGCAAAGGGATCTCGTGATCTAATTTAACATTATAGCGTGTCATTCGACTGTTATCGTAGCCTAAACCTATAAGAAGACAGACATGTAGAACCATCTATTAATCCTGAGAGAGGCTTCTTGGAGTGAGCTGAAGACTTCTTTTCTTGGAACGAGAGGACTTCGGGGTACGCGGCACCTCAAAAGGGGTCACTTTGGGAATATCCGGCAGGGTGCATAGATCTTGAAAAAGTTCCCAGTTTTCGATCGGCATAGGAGGTATTTTCAGATGATCATAGGCAACTGTAAGATCTGTAAATGAGGCAATGTTGACTCTTTTGCCCTCATAGGTGAAGGACAGGCCAAATGGGTAAGACCACCTATACAAGATTTTTTTGGACCGAAGCCAATCTGTTAAGGGCTTGAGGGACCTGCGTTTTCTCAATGTTGAAGGGGCTAAGTCCTGATATATGTCAATCTTGGACTCCTCAAACAAAAGGTCAGGATGGTTGCGTGTGGCATCCAATATAGCCGTTTTAACTTGAAAGTTGAGGAACTTACAAATTATGTCCCTGGGTGGTTCAGCTGGCTTGGGCTTGGGCCTCAGGGCTCTGTGCGCTCTTTCTATGATTACTTCTTGTGAGAAGTTAGGGCCCAGTAATGGCCTGCAAATTTCAAGTATGGTAGCTGCAATGTCACCGGTGGAACTGATTCGGGAACACCCCTGAATCTCAGATTGTTTCGGCGCCCCCTATTTTCCTGGTCTTCTAGTGAGTTATGGAGGTCGTTAAGATATACTGCGCACCGACGGAGGGAGTCCGATACTGCAGTCTGGTGGTTCAAGATCTCCGTCTCATGCAGCTCCAGACTTTCTACCCGGTCCCCTATCTGTCTCACCTCGTGCCTGCACGCCGACAGCTCTGCGAGGATTGGTTCCATTACTCTGTTCAGAGCATTGTCAAGGTAATTCCTCGTGATCGGGAGTTCTGTTCTGGGTTGCGGATCTTCTGCGTCGCTATCTTCCTCCGCCTGTGCTGACGCGCGCTTCGGTGCCTTTGCCTGTGGTGACGGCGCCATCTTAGATTCCCATGCAGCCACCGTTGAGGCGGCTTTTTTCAGGAATTTCTCCATGTCTCCGCTTGCAATTTGATTTCTGGAAGAAGCAGGAGTGTCTCCATGCCTGGCATTCCCGATCTTTACCATTTTCGCCACTGTTAGCTTATGTTAGCTGGTGTTAGGGACGATTCTCTTTACAGAGCCGAGAGCTATGCGTCCATTCTCATCCGGCGCAAGCTCCGCCCCCCCTGGAACGTTTTTTTGACACCATGTCACATTTAAAGCTCCTCTGATGCACCACTAGAGTAGAAACTCCAAAAAAGTGACCCCATTTTAGAAACTACGGGATAGGGTGGCAGTATTGTTGGTACTAGTTTAGGGTACATATGATTTTTGGTTGCTCTATATTACACTTTTTGTGAGGCAAGGTAACAAGAAATAGCTGTTTTGGCACCGTTTTTATTTTTGCTATTAACAACATTAATCTGACAGGTTAGATCATGTAATATTTTTATAGAGCAGGTTGTCACGGACGCGGCGATACCTAAAATGTATACTATTTTTTTTATTTATGTAAGTTTTACACATTGATTTCATTTTTGAAACAAACAAAATCATGTTTTAGTGTCTCCATAGTCTGAGAGCCATAGTTTTTTCAGTTTTTGGGCAAATATCTTGGGTAGAGTATGATTTTTGAAGGATGAGATGAAGGTTTGATTGGTACTATTTTGGCATACATATGACTTATTTTTTATTTTTTATGGCGTTCACCGTGCGGATAAAGTAACATGACCGTTTTATAGATCAGGTCGTTACGGACACGGTGATATCAAACATGTGTAGGGAATTTTATTTTTTTCATTTTTAATCAATGGTAAATGAGTTTTTGGATTTTAACTTTTTTTTTCACTTAAAAAAATAATAATTGACCCAGACCCACTTGGTTCTTGAAGATCCAGTGGGTCTGATGTCTGTATGATACAGTACAGTACACTATATAGTGTACTGTACTGTATTTTCACTTTACAAAGTGAAAGGCGTCCGGTTGCCATGGTAACCATCACTCGCTGCCACAGCAGAGAAGTGGGTGATGGGAGGGAGGTGGGCCCCCTCCCTCTCCCATCGGGGGCTGAAAATGCACAGCAGCCCCCGATGGTAGAGGGAGGGAGCTCCCTCCCTCTTAACCTCTTCTATACAGCAGTCCCTACGGACCGCGGCATGGAAGGGGTTAAACGCCTGACATCTGTGCCAGCACATATGTCAGGCGTTTCAAGCAGAGTGTCAGCAATGTGCTGACACTCTGCAAATCGCTCGGCTATCCTGAGAGAGGGGGCGGGCAGATGATTGCATGTCTGCCCGTCCCCCCAAGCACCGTCCGCCCTCCCTGCCGCACTCCCCGCACCCCCCATCCCCCGCTGTGCCCAACGGCAGATAACACAGAGGGCAGCAGACCGTCACAGACCGCGGGGATCAGAAACTTCCGAAACCGCAGGTCTAAATTGACCTGCGATTTGCCGCGATCGTCGACATGGGGGGGGGGGGGGAGGTCACAGGACCCCCCGGCACATTTAGCCAAGGTGCCCACTCAATGATTTGAGCAGGCACCGGGTTCTGATCACCGCCCGCAGGTAATCGGAACTATACATGACTTACCGGTACATCATGTGTCCTTAAGTACCAGGACAACATGCTGTACTGGTACGTCATGTGTCCTGAAGAGGTTAAACTAATAACACACAAAGAATTAAATGTTTCCATGTTTTTATTGAACACACCATGTAAACATTCACAGTGCAGGTGGAAAAAATATGTGAACCCTTGGATTTAATAACGGGTTGAACCTCCTTTGGCAGCAATAACTTCAACCAAACGTTTCCTGTAGTTGCAGATCAGACGTGTACAACGGTCCGGAGTAATTCTTGACCATTCCTCTTTACAGAACTGTTTCAGTTCAGCAATATTCTTGGGATGTCTGGTGTGAATCGCTTTCTTGAGGTCATGCCACAGCATCTCAATCAGGTTGAGGTCAGGACTCTGACTGGGCCACTTCAGAAGGCGTATTTTCTTCTGTTTAAGCCATTCTGTTGTTGATTTACTTCTATGCTTTGGGCCGTTGTCCTGTTGCAACACCCATCTTCTGTTGAGCAATAGCTGGTGGACAGATGGCCTTAATTTCTCCTGCAAAATGTCTTGATAAACTTGGGAATTCATTTTTCCTTCGATGATAGCAATCTGTCCAGGCCCTGACGCAGCAAAGCAGCCCCAAACAATGATGCCCCCACCACCATACTTCACAGTTGGGATGAGGTTTTGATGTTGGTGTGCTGTGCCTCTTTTTCTCCACACATAGTGTTGTGTGTTTCTTCCAAACAACCCAACTTTGGTTTTATCTGTCCACAGAATATTTTGCCAGAACTGCTGTGGAACATCCAGGTGCTCTTGTGCAAACTGTAAACGTGCAGCAATGTTTTTTTGGGACAGCAGTGGCTTCCTCTGTGGTATCCTCCCATGAAATCCATTCTTGTTTAGTGTTTTACGTATCGTAGATTCGCTAACTGGGATGTTAGCATATGCCAGAGACTTTTGTAAGTCTTTAGCTGACACTCTAGGATTCTTCTTCACCTCATTGAGCAGTCTGCGCTGTGCTCTTGCAGTCATCTTTACAGGACGGCCACTCCTAGGGAGAGTAGCAGCAGTGCTGAACTTTCTCCATTTATCGACAATTTGTCTTACCATGGACAAATGAACAGCAAGGCTTTTGGAGATACTTTTATAACCCTTTCCAGCTTTATGCAAGTCAACAATTCTTAATCGTAGGTCTTATGAGAGTTCTTTTGTGCGAGGCATCATTCACATCAGGCAATGCTTCTTGTGAAATGCAAACCCAGAACTGGTGTGTGTTTTTTTTATAGGGCAGGGCATCTGTAACCAACACCTCCAATCTCATCTCATTGATTGGACTCCAGTTGGCTGACCCCTCAATCCAATTAGCTCTTGGAGAGGTCATTAGTCAAGGGGTTCACATACTTTTTCCACCTGCACTGTGAATGTTTACATGGTGTGTTCAATAAAAACATGCTAACATTTAATTCTTTGTGTGTTAGTTTAAGCACACTGTGATTGTCTATTGTTGTGACATAGATGAAGATGAGATCACATTTAATGATCAATTTGTGCAGAAATCCATATCATTCCAAAGGGTTCACATACTTTTTCTTGCAACTGTATCTTGTGGCCTTATCGTGCCCTGTTTGTCCAAATAGCTAAATACTTTCTAGCCACAATATTGACACTCATAAATAGGGTTTACACCTGCTAACTTTACACATTCCCCTATGCTTCTGTTCTCAAAGGTATGCAAACAATAGTATGATCCAGCTTTTCTTCTGTTTTGTGGTAAGGATGGTGCAACAAAAATGCAATATAACGACTCAATTCCTATGGGAACAGTCAACGAGCTCTTCTTATCAGTAAAATTAGTCATACAGCCATGGTTGCTCCAGACAATAATCATTAAAAGAGTATTTTCAAGGCTTTGTATTGTTCTCTTGCATTTAGCAATCATCAAGTTAATAAATTAATATGATGAGATATAGCCGCAAATTACTGTGGTTGAGGGTGTGTGGCAAAGGTAGACAACTACATCATTACAACAAAAATAGAGTTGTGTGAATCATCATGGAACAAGCCACAGACGTGTTCACAGTACATCACGCCTGCATACAAATGATAATTCTGTGCAGACAATAAAAAGTTAAATGTGGTTGTCCCTCAGTTTTGTTAAGTGTCCTAGAGATGAGCAAAAATGTTAAAATTCGATTTGGATCCAATTCAGCAAAAGTGCTGTCATTGCTTGCAAAAGTCTCTTTCTCAGTTTTTCTCGTTCTCTCCCTCCCGCCTTGATTCTCTAAAATCGAATGCCAAAAATCTTTAGTCCTAAAACATATACCTGTAAGGGTGGGTTCACATTGCCTTTTACGCGTCCGTTTGACGTACAGTATAAAAATGATACAAAAATGCAAACCAAGGGAAAGAAAAGTAAGTCTTTTTTTTAACAATGGAAAAAAGTATACTTTTTTGTTTACAATGGAACTCTATGGTAAACGGATGCCACTGTATGTCATCTGTCTGAGGCTTCTGTTTAACGTATACGTTTTTTGTATAAATTAAACAGATGGGAAAAAAAGAAATGTGAACCCACCCTAAGGACCCATTCACACGTCCGCAATTTCGTTTCGCATCTTGCGGAACGCACATTGCCGTGTCAGTGTTTTGCGGATCCGCAAAACACGTTACGGACGTGTGAATGGACCCTAAGGGGATTGATTGTTACATGCTATTATGTTTGATAGGCCATGTGTATGAGCTGATGTGGCACACCAGATAGGGTACCAGAAAAAAAAGGAGCGTAAAACAGCTTGTGTGCACAGGCCGTGAGGATAGCTGTATATAGGGGGGAATATTGCAGGCAGCCTGTGACAGCATATCACCACTCAGAGGGGGTGATGTTGCTGTGCACAGGATGTGGTTGACACTAAAGGTGAGCTGCACTGGGGACAGTGAGAACTGCACTACTGAAATGGGACTGCACTGTAATTCCTGTGAATTGTGCAGCGAATGTCAACATATTGCACAGTATATATGCTGCCAATTGTATTATTGCAGTTGGATAAAATGCTGTCACCTTATGTAATTACGCAGGTCCCTACATTTTAGTGAGATGCCTGTAAGATTATATATAGCAGTGCCCTGCAGACCTAAAGCCAGTGGTCAGCAAGCTGAAAGAAAGTATTGGGGTCATTTATTAAGACTGGCGTTTTAGATGTCGGTCTTACTAACCCCTGTAGCTGGCGGTGGATCTGCTTAAGTTATGAAGAGGCGCCGGCCTCTACACCAAAATCCCTATTGAGGTTCCAGAAAAATGTCCTGTTTTGAGGATGTTACACCCAAAAACATCACTTTAAACAATCAACATACGGTAAGTCCTAACTTATCAATTAATCCTAAATGTATCATTCCTGAATTTAGATCCTTTCTGTCTTCGCTGTCCTGATCCTCCCGTCCCTTGGGGTATGAAAACTTTATTTAGTCTTCCAGATGTAATTACTCACTTCCAGCCAAGATGCTTTGTAAAAACAACAGGTTTGGTGAAACACGTCTTGAATTACATATATTTCGCAGCTCCCAGCAGTGCAGGTTTAGACAGGAAAATGCTAATGACTAAATAAAATAATAACATTTTTAATTAAGTGTTGGCCCCAAGGAATGTTTTTAACCTATTTTTGTCCGGATGATTTAGTTTGGCTTCAGCCTTAGAAACTGGCACAAGTCAGGCAACAATGGCCTGAAATCCTGCCCTTTGTAGAAGAATTTCAGGTCCATTTCTATTATGGAAATACATTCTCCGAAATCACCCCTCGGGTGTAATAATATGCATCCGTGGAAACTCTTCTAAATATGGACATTTCTTATAACTAAAGCTGTGCTTTTTCTTTTGTTTCTTTTCAAAAGTCTTGTCTACAGTTTATTAGAAAATATTAATTAATCTACAGTATTAAATCCCTCACATCTAGACAGAAAATAGAGAGAACATGGAAATAAACCATTCTTCCAATTTATTACCATCTTGGCAATGAATAGCTTTTAACATCTTTTGTTTGCAATGATATTTACCCACACGTTAAAGGGGTTGTGCAAGAATTGGGGCAGACCTGTAAAGAGAAGCTTTTTTACCTGCCTCCCGGCTCTGGATCCCCACTTCCTCTCCTCCAAGCCTGTGATCTTCAGCTGGGCTCCCTTGACATTGCTGCAGCCAATCACTGGTCGCGGCGGAGACCAGATCCCCTTGTGTCGTGTGACCATTTGTCATGATGTAAGGGGAGCCGGTCACCGCCATGACCAGAGATTGGCTGCATCGATATTAAACCGGATGTTTACATCGAGGGAGCCCAGCGGAGCATCGCAGGGCGGGAGGAGAAGGAGTGGGGAGCTAGCAAATAGCTAAAGCCAAGTAATCTTCCCTTTACAGGTCCAGTAAAGTGGAGGGGCGGTTGCCAAAAGCAACTGCAAAAGTAGTATAGGACTAGTGTGAACATGTAGGAAAAGAACATAAACCATTGTGAGTGCAAGCAGGGGCGGATTGGCCATAGACCTTACAGGGAAATTTTCCAGTGGGCCAATGTCCAGGGGGCCACCTGGGCCCTCCTCGTGGCCGGCCAGTGGAAGTTTTTGTGGATGTATTTTTTGATGGACTGTGGTATTTGGCTCTGTTGGGGATGTATAATGTGCTACAATATGGGATTGCTGGCCCTGCCTTCCATCAATTTGGACACAACTACAAAATGGGGCCACTTTTAGTATTTTTTCCATGGCCACTTTAAGTTCCCAGTCCGCCCCTGAGTGCAAGGCCCAAAAGATACCAGAGGGGAATCTCCAATCCTGTAGGCTCCAAAGTATGGACTGCAGGGGCTCCAACCTTAGAATTCTGCGGGATTAAGCAAAAAGATGGTGTTTGTTACTTACCTAAGAAACAGCAGATTAGAAACTGGACACCGTATCGGCTGACTTCAGCTCCACAGGTGGTAGAAATTCGCCAACTTCTCTCACAGATGGTGAGCATGTCTGCATGACCCTTAGAGAGGGGTTTATAAAAACGGTGGTACATAACTCTCGGGGTTAGAAAAGGTGTGACTAATGCTCCGCTTGGGGCTACCTTCACCCAAGTAACACAGGTACAGCAGTCAGGCCTGGGGCTTTCATTTGGGCCCCGGCTGCCATGCTTAGACATTGTCACCATGCGTTCTTATTCTTGGGGGCTGTGTTTGCATGACAGAAGGAGTTCCCTTCCTCCAAATCCCTTAAATGCTGCGGTCTCTATTGTCTGCAGCATCTAAGGAGTTAAACAGGCTTCTGCTGGTTAGAGCAGGAGCCCGGCTCTCATGTGTGTGCTGTGCTCCTGTTCTGAGCTGCACAGGAGACCCATGCAGAGTTAAGACTAAGTCACCATAAGAAGGCCTGTTAGTGACTTCTGTATAAAGTTGTATTGGCGGTCACTAACTGGTTAGTTACCTTGTTCCATGGCTTTTAGGACATGATAACATAACATGACGTGATATACTGACGATTAGAACTACTTCATCTGTACTTGCTCTATAAAGAATATTATTCAGGATGGGGTTGTCCAACAACCTAGCCCGGTGATGGCTAACCTCCGGCACTCCAGCTGTGTTGAAACTACGACTCCCAGCATGCTCCATTCATTTCTATGCAGTTCTAAGGTCAGCCAAGCGAGTGTGCATCTTGGGAGTTGTAGTTTCACCACAGCTGGAGTGCCGGAGGTTAGCCATCACTGAGCTATCCCCTACCCAGAGCCCGTATCCTGCCGAATAACTAGAACGGGGGCCTGTGCTGCTCCATTTCTATAGAAATATATGCATGTGGGCTGCAGCACTATTCAACTCTGTGGGACTGCCGGAGATCGCTGAGTGCTTGGCTCTGGCAGTGATCTGCGTGGACCTAGCGGTTGGGCCCCCACCGAATAGAAATGTATCCAATGTCCTTGGATAGGGGGATAAAGTTGCTGTAACTAGAGATGAGCGAATTTTTAAAAAGTTTGATTCGCCGATTCTGCAATTTTTTTAAAAATAATTTGGTTAGATCTGGATATATTCGCAGCAAATTTCTATAAAAAATGGTTATTTCCTGTCTGCAGAAAGCCTTTATAGGCTGTGCCTTGCAGTAACACGCATAGGGAGTCTGCTTTGGTAGTGAAATAATACTGTGAGTCCGTATGACATGCAGATGACAGGCGTCTCTCTTAGAATCACTGCACACTTCACTTATTTGGGCAGTCACGGGGCCAAAACTGACCAAATAACTCAAGTATGAACTCAGCCATACACGTCGATGTTAGCGCCAAGAAGAAGCGCACTCCTTTTACACCGTCGTCAGTAGTGTTGATCACGAATATTCAAGTCGGCACTTCAAGAATTTGCAAATATTTAGAATATAGTGATATATATTCGGGATTTTGAATATTTAGATTTTTTTATCAGTAACCTCCCTTCTTGCTTGTGGGCCAATGAGAAGGCTGCAATGTATTTGTCTGAGCTTAGCAACATCCCTAGCAACCAATAGGAAAGTTGCCTACTCCTTACTATATAAGAACCTCCCCAGCAGCCATTTTCTACAGTTTTTTGCAGTTCTGAGAGAGACAGCAGTGTCATTGCTGTGCTCTGTGCTTTCCACACTACAGTAGATATATATATATATATATATATATATATATATATATATATATACACAGTATAGACCAAAATTTTGGACACACCTTCTCATTCAAAGAGTTTTCTTTATTTTCATGACTATGAAAATTGTAGATTCACACTGAAGGCATCAAAACTATAAATTAACACATGTGGAATTATATACATAACAAAAAAGTGTGAAACAACTGAAAATATGTCATATTCTTCAAAGTAGCCACCTTTTGCTTTGATTACTGCTTTGCACACTCTTGGCATTCTCTTGCTGTCTCCATTTTTTTATTTTTCTGGATACCTAAGAGTGGAGAGGGTGTCAGCAGTAAATTTGTGTTGATGTCACTAATTATTTTGCCCTTCATCTGATCCATCGGTCAGCATTTGTTCAGTAATCCATCAGTATTGCTAATGCCCAAAAAAACAGGAGTGAATCCAAAACAGAGATGTGTTTTGTACCCACTCCTGTTTTTGGCTACCAAATCATAAGCCAATTCTGACGGGACCATACAGGCCTTACAGCTGCTACACAGAGAGGATCAGTTCTGCGTCTGACAGATCAGAAGAAAGGTCAAATAAATGATGATGTCAGCCAAGCCAAAAAGGCTAAATAATGGCCCAGTAATAAAGTGGGGAGGGTGGGAACAGCATGAGAAGTCCACAGAGTGGCCCTATGACATAGTGGTGAGGTGGAAGCAGCATGAGGAGACCACACTGCACTTTGGCAGACACCGACAGGCTCAAGGACTGGCCCACCTTCTGTTCGGCTTGGGACTCCCCAACTCAGCTCGGCACAAGCCATCAGTTCTCTGAAAGGTGCAGAGTCCATCACTTGGAAAGAAAAGGACTGCAGCACCAGCAACTTGGACAGGAGCACTTCAGCTTCTGCGCCGTTGGATGAGTGCACGCATACTGTTGTCTCTTGGCAATTGCCTCGGTGATCAAACTGCCACACAGCCGAGTAGGTGATTTTAACTCCAAACACTACGCATTGACTGACTGCTACCACAGCTGCCTCGTGAACCCATGCACCGCTACTTCCCTGCAGGTAGGCTTCTGCAAAGCGGATGGTCTGCACCGGGCACGTTTGGCTACCGACCTCACACTGCTGCCACCCTGATGACTCCCGGCCACACTAGCAATTTGCTGGCTCCACTGCTGCCTCACGGGCAAGCTGACACCCTCTTCTCCCTATGATGATGAAGCCCCTTCGTCACCCGGCTTCCAAGTGCAATCAACTGCATCATCATCATCATCGAGTACTGTCTGCATGTCACTGATGTCCTCCTCAACCGTCTCTCCTCGCAACACCAGCTCCCACGCCACTCTCCTCATCACTACTTGCCCACCTCCTGGAGGAAGCAGCGGATGTCTCCTCCAGATCTTGGCTGGGCAGTAGCTGCTGACTGTCCTCTAGTAGCTCGTCCTCGCTGAAAAGTGGAAACGAGCCTATGGCATATATTACTTCTCGCGGTGAGGGAACTGAAAATGACAGAGGAAGGTTCAGGACAGGTGGGGGCACAGGGCCTGCTCCCGGGCCATGCCAACTAAGCGTTGTGTCAGAGGAACCCACGACTCTTGGCTGGGGGTGTCTGATGTCATTTCGGACGAAGTAGATGACCGAGTCGACCATTCAAGAACCGGGAGCTCAGGCCTCTGGTTGCGACGCCTGCTGCCACGCCCTCTTACTCTGCTGCGACCTCTGCCTGCGCCAAAAACATTTAGGCCTTTGCCATTCTCATGTGCAGGGCATGGCACTTCTCTGTCCGACATACTGTGGGATCAAATAAATAAATAAATAAATAAAAGGAAATTAAAACACCCCAAAAAAAGTCTGTAATTTTCTCACTTCAGCACACAACGGCTAATAAGACCATTTTTTTTTACCACTAATACATGCCAAAAAGGGCTGTAATTTTCTCACTTCACCACACAACGGCAAATAATATGTTTTTTTTTCCCACTAATACATGCCACAAAAGGCTTTAGAACCAATAACTGCACCGCTGAACGCAAATATTTTTTTTCTTTTTCCACAAATACACGCCACATAAGGCTTTAAAGCATATTAACTGCACTGCTGACCGGCAAATATATATTTTCTTTTTTCACTAATACATGCCACAAAAGGCTTTAGAACATATAACTGCACCGCTGACCGGCAAATATATTTTTTCTTTTTCCACTAATACATACCACAAAAGGCTTTAGAACATATAACTGCACCACTGAACGGCAAATATATTTTATTTTTGCCACTAATAAAACGACAAAAAGGGCTGTATATAAATAAGCGCTTTCTTCCCCGCTAATACAAGCCCAAAAATGCTTTAGAACATATAACTGCACCGCACAAGGGCAAATAAGACGTAGAAATATTTTCTTGCAATAAACCGTGTTAATGCTTGTTTCAAAGAGCACTTGCACCCTAATGAGCGTTTTTTTCACGCATCAGTTCTGCATTGAGTGAAAAACGCAGCATGTTCTATATTCTGCGTTTTTCAGGCAGTCCTGGCCCCATAGAAGTAAATTGGGTTCAGTGAAAAATGCATTGCATCCGCAAGCAAGTGCGGATGAGATGCGTTTTTCACTGATGGTTGCTAAGAGATGTTGTTTGTAAACCTTCAGTTTTTAATCACGAGCGTGAAAAACGCATCAAAACGCATTGCACCCCCATGGAAATAACTGAACAAGTGAATGCAATCGCAGACAAAACTGAACTTGCTTGCAGAATGGTGTGAGTTTCACTGAACGCACCATCCGTCAGGGGCCTAATAAGAATGGTTTGCTGGAATTACAGAGCTGTATAATGGCAATTTGGGTCCCCAGTCAGTCCAGCAAGGTGTAATAGGATTGTTCTTGATACCCAGGCTGTCACCTCCACGACTGAACCCTGTTTAACATAAATGCTGTGGAATGACCCCTCCCTAACCTTTCCCTACACCTTGAATAATCTTTCCCTGCACTTGTAAATAGTTTTTTTAGCACAATTAAGTTTTTTATGACACTGTCCCCAGTGCCTGCTGACGTCTCTCCTTGCACTAAGTACACTGGAAAATGGCAGAATCTAAGATGGCTGAGGCTATTTATAGGAGTGTGACATCACCTGGCTGGCTGGCTGCTGATTGGCTGCATGCATGGCATTATGGGTGATCCCTCCTTCCCAGAGTTCCTTTCTTCATGTCTTCACACGTGCAGCAGCTATTTTAGGAAAAAATATGATTCGTTACCACGAAGCGCGAGGAAATTCGGCTTCAGTGCGAATCAGATTTTTCCGGAAATTCGGATCGAATTCCACTTCATTAGCTGTAACAGATCAACCGCTTTAAGCATATTATATTTATATTATAATTACTATTATGCCAACACACTATATTCTTCAGCTCCTCTAAGAGATTGGCATCTATCAGTGCCTGTCCCCAGTTTTCAAACACACAGACAGACACTAGAGCCAATATTATAGGAAGCTAGTTAACCTACCAGTATGTTTTTGCACTGTGGGAGAAAATCTTAGAATCCACTAGGGAAAACATGCAAACCCTGGGAGTACATACAAACTCCATGTAGATATTGCCTTTGGTTGGATTTGACCCCAGCACTGCAAGGCCCATGTTAAAGAATGTAATGGCTTGCTGACACCCCGCCAGCAATAAGTTGGTTTTCCTTAAGTGGTGTAATAAACTTGATGATTTATTAAACATTATACAATTTTCTTAGAAGAAACTATTTTTTCCATTCCACAGACCGGTAGCAAAATTCCCTTTAGACACAACAGGTTTAAGATTCTCTAAACATGTCTACCAGCTCTCAAAAATAGATATCAGTAAACTCTTCCTTGCACGTGTAGGCCTTCATAGAAAGGGAGATAACACCTGGTTCTTCTCACAGGGCCCATCATTTTCACTGACATAAAAATTTTCATTAAGGTATGCATTGTCTGAAACCTCTCCAGGCCAAATCTTCATGTTTACATAGCTTCTGCTTTAAAAAAATCCAAGCAGTGTATTTTCCGACCATAACAAGAATGTTTGCCCTAGGTGCCAGAGAGAGAAATTTCACTTCCCCGCCTGCCTCCTAGCCTGATCCTGTCGGTTTTCCTACTTGTCTCTCTTTGGCTGTAATTATTTTCCTTGAAGGAAAGTTCTATATGATGAGCTCTGAACAGGTCTGGACAGAGAGGGAGAATTTGCTCACACAAGGTTGGACGTTTGCCAAGAAAGACAAAGCCAAAGGCTGTGGCAATACTAAGGAACTAAAACATGTAGAAGAAAAAGATATCTTTGAAACTTTAACATATCAGATTAAACCATTCTACCTCAAGAGTCAGATCTCAATTCATCCTACAATGTATCTTCTGTAGATACATATCAAATACTGAGAAAACAAATAAAACTGTATCTGCAGGTTTCCTGTAAGACATTGTGGTGTGTGGTTGATATTTGCTACCCATTAAAGCGCTCTTACACCTTCAGGAGCTGTGAGGTAAATGCTTGTTTATCCGATTGCTATCGTTTTCGACTCTCCACCACACATATATCATAACTAGGGATGAGCGAACTCGAACTGTATAGTTCGGGTTCGTACCGAATTTTGGGGTGTCCGTGACACGGACCCGAACCCGGACATTTTCGTAAAAGTCCGGGTTCGGGTTCGGTGTTCGTCGCTTTCTTCGCGCTTTTGTGACGCTTTCTTGGCGCTTTTTGAAAGGCTGCAAAGCAGCCAATCAACAAGCGTCATACTACTTGCCCCAAGAGGCCATCACAGCCATGCCTACTATTGGCATGGCTGTGATTGGCCAGAGCACCATGTGACCCAGCCTCTATTTAAGCTGGAGTCACATAGCGCCGCCCGTCACTCTGCTCTGATTAGCGTAGGGAGAGGTTGCGGCTGCGACAGTAGGGCGAGATTAGGCAGATTAACTCCTCCAAAGGACTTGATTAACTGATCGATCTGCAGCTGTGGATCATTGAGCTGCTGATCCTCAATTGCTCACTGTTTTTAGGCTGCACAGACCGTTTGTCAGTCTCATTTTTCTGGGGTGATCGGCGGCCATTTTGTGTCTTGTGGTGCGCCAGCACAAGCTGCGACCAAGTGCATTTAACCCTCAATGGTGTGGTTGTTTTTTGGCTAAAGCCTACATCAGGGTGAAGCTGTCACACCAAGTGCATTTAACCAGCAATAGTCTGTTCATTTTTTGGCCATATACAAAATCAGGGGCAAGCTGCGCCTGTCACCAAGTGCATTTAACCCTCAATGGTGTGGTTGTTTTTTGGCTAAAGCCTACATCAGGGTGAAGCTGTCACACCAAGTACATTTAACCAGCAATAGTCTGTTCATTTTTTGGCCATATACAAAATCAGGGGCAAGCTGCGCCTGTCACCAAGTGCATTTAACCCTCAATGGTGTGGTTGTTTTTTGGCTAAAGCCTACATCAGGGTGAAGCTGTCACACCAAGTGCATTTAACCAGCAATAGTCTGTTCATTTTTTGGCCATATCCCAGTCTAATTCTGTCACTAAATCCATACCGGTCACCCAGCGCCTAAATACTAGGCCTCAAATTTATATCCAGCTAAATCTGTCCCTAGTGCTGTAGCTGGGCGAGTTATTTAGTGTCCGTTCAAGCACATTTCTTGTTCTGGGTTGAAATACAATTCCCAATTTAGCAATTTCATAATTTAGTGGTTCCTGCTATATCAGAGCTATTTGAAATCTATCCCAAAAAGGGTATATAATATTGAAGGTGCACATTGGGTCATTCAGAATAACTTCACACACACCCGCTACTGTGTATTTCCAAGTCTAATTCTGTCACTAAACCCATACCTGTCACCCAGCGCCTAAATACTAGGCCTCAAATTTAAATCCCTCTAAATCTCTCGTTACCCACCGCTGTACTGTTGTTGCTGGGCAAGATATTTAGTGTCCGTCAAAGCACATTTTTTGTTCTGGGTTGAAGTACAATTCCCAATTTAGCAATTTCATAATTTAGTGGTTTCT
Source organism: Bufo gargarizans (assembly GCF_014858855.1). Classification (NCBI taxonomy): domain Eukaryota; kingdom Metazoa; phylum Chordata; class Amphibia; order Anura; family Bufonidae; genus Bufo; species Bufo gargarizans. The sequence continues at coordinate 289,725,141 of NC_058085.1, read as the reverse complement.
GCTATATCAGAGCTATTTGAAATCTATCCCTAAAAGGGTATATAATATTGAAGGTGCACATAGGGTCATTCAGAATAACTTCACACACACGCTTCTGTGCATTTCCAAGTCTAATTCTGTCACTAAATCCATACCGGTGACCCAGCGCCTAAATACTAGGCCTCAAATTTAAATCCCTCTAAATCTCTCGTTACCCACCACTGTACTGTTGTTGCTGGGCAAGATATTTAGTGTCCGTCAAAGCACATTTTTTGTTCTGGGTTGAAGTACAATTCCCAATTTAGCAATTTCATAATTTAGTGGTTTCTGCTATATCAGAGCTATTTGAAATCTATCCCTAAAAGGGTATATAATATTGAAGGTGCACATAGGGTCATTCAGAATAACTTCACACACACGCTTCTGTGCATTTCCAAGTCTAATTCTGTCACTAAATCCATACCGGTGACCCAGCGCCTAAATACTAGGCCTCAAATTTAAATCCCTCTAAATCTCTCGTTACCCACCGCTGTACTGTTGTTGCTGGGCAAGATATTTAGTGTCCGTCAAAGCACATTTTTTGTTCTGGGTTGAAGTACAATTCCCAATTTAGCAATTTCATAATTTAGTGGTTTCTGCTATATCAGAGCTATTTGAAATCTATCCCTAAAAGGGTATATAATATTGAAGGTGCACATAGGGTCATTCAGAATAACTTCACACACACGCTTCTGTGCATTTCCAAGTCTAATTCTGTCACTAAATCCATACCGGTGACCCAGCGCCTAAATACTAGGCCTCAAATTTAAATCCCTCTAAATCTCTCGTTACCCACCGCTGTACTGTTGTTGCTGGGCAAGATATTTAGTGTCCGTCAAAGCACATTTTTTGTTCTGGGTTGAAGTACAATTCCCAATTTAGCAATTTCATAATTTAGTGGTTCCTGCTATATCAGAGCTATTTGAAATCTATCCCAAAAAGGGTATATAATATTGAAGGTGCACATTGGGTCATTCAGAATAACTTCACACACACCCGCTACTGTGTATTTCCAAGTCTAATTCTGTCACTAAACCCATACCTGTCACCCAGCGCCTAAATACTAGGCCTCAAATTTAAATCCCTCTAAATCTCTCGTTACCCACCGCTGTACTGTTGTTGCTGGGCAAGATATTTAGTGTCCGTCAAAGCACATTTTTTGTTCTGGGTTGAAGTACAATTCCCAATTTAGCAATTTCATAATTTAGTGGTTTCTGCTATATCAGAGCTATTTGAAATCTATCCCTAAAAGGGTATATAATATTGAAGGTGCACATAGGGTCATTCAGAATAACTTCACACACACGCTTCTGTGCATTTCCAAGTCTAATTCTGTCACTAAATCCATACCGGTGACCCAGCGCCTAAATACTAGGCCTCAAATTTAAATCCCTCTAAATCTCTCGTTACCCACCGCTGTACTGTTGTTGCTGGGCAAGATATTTAGTGTCCGTCAAAGCACATTTTTTGTTCTGGGTTGAAGTACAATTCCCAATTTAGCAATTTCATAATTTAGTGGTTTCTGCTATATCAGAGCTATTTGAAATCTATCCCTAAAAGGGTATATAATATTGAAGGTGCACATAGGGTCATTCAGAATAACTTCACACACACGCTTCTGTGCATTTCCAAGTCTAATTCTGTCACTAAATCCATACCGGTGACCCAGCGCCTAAATACTAGGCCTCAAATTTAAATCCCTCTAAATCTCTCGTTACCCACCACTGTACTGTTGTTGCTGGGCAAGATATTTAGTGTCCGTCAAAGCACATTTTTTGTTCTGGGTTGAAGTACAATTCCCAATTTAGCAATTTCATAATTTAGTGGTTCCTGCTATATCAGAGCTATTTGAAATCTATCCCAAAAAGGGTATATAATATTGAAGGTGCACATTGGGTCATTCAGAATAACTTCACACACACCCGCTACTGTGTATTTCCAAGTCTAATTCTGTCACTAAACCCATACCTGTCACCCAGCGCCTAAATACTAGGCCTCAAATTTAAATCCCTCTAAATCTCTCGTTACCCACCGCTGTACTGTTGTTGCTGGGCAAGATATTTAGTGTCCGTCAAAGCACATTTTTTGTTCTGGGTTGAAGTACAATTCCCAATTTAGCAATTTCATAATTTAGTGGTTTCTGCTATATCAGAGCTATTTGAAATCTATCCCTAAAAGGGTATATAATATTGAAGGTGCACATAGGGTCATTCAGAATAACTTCACACACACGCTTCTGTGCATTTCCAAGTCTAATTCTGTCACTAAATCCATACCGGTGACCCAGCGCCTAAATACTAGGCCTCAAATTTAAATCCCTCTAAATCTCTCGTTACCCACCGCTGTACTGTTGTTGCTGGGCAAGATATTTAGTGTCCGTCAAAGCACATTTTTTGTTCTGGGTTGAAGTACAATTCCCAATTTAGCAATTTCATAATTTAGTGGTTCCTGCTATATCAGAGCTATTTGAAATCTATCCCAAAAAGGGTATATAATATTGAAGGTGCACATTGGGTCATTCAGAATAACTTCACACACACCCGCTACTGTGTATTTCCAAGTCTAATTCTGTCACTAAACCCATACCTGTCACCCAGCGCCTAAATACTAGGCCTCAAATTTAAATCCCTCTAAATCTCTCGTTACCCACCGCTGTACTGTTGTTGCTGGGCAAGATATTTAGTGTCCGTCAAAGCACATTTTTTGTTCTGGGTTGAAGTACAATTCCCAATTTAGCAATTTCATAATTTAGTGGTTTCTGCTATATCAGAGCTATTTGAAATCTATCCCTAAAAGGGTATATAATATTGAAGGTGCACATAGGGTCATTCAGAATAACTTCACACACACGCTTCTGTGCATTTCCAAGTCTAATTCTGTCACTAAATCCATACCGGTGACCCAGCGCCTAAATACTAGGCCTCAAATTTAAATCCCTCTAAATCTCTCGTTACCCACCGCTGTACTGTTGTTGCTGGGCAAGATATTTAGTGTCCGTCAAAGCACATTTTTTGTTCTGGGTTGAAGTACAATTCCCAATTTAGCAATTTCATAATTTAGTGGTTCCTGCTATATCAGAGCTATTTGAAATCTATCCCAAAAAGGGTATATAATATTGAAGGTGCACATTGGGTCATTCAGAATAACTTCACACACACCCGCTACTGTGTATTTCCAAGTCTAATTCTGTCACTAAACCCATACCTGTCACCCAGCGCCTAAATACTAGGCCTCAAATTTAAATCCCTCTAAATCTCTCGTTACCCACCGCTGTACTGTTGTTGCTGGGCAAGATATTTAGTGTCCGTCAAAGCACATTTTTTGTTCTGGGTTGAAGTACAATTCCCAATTTAGCAATTTCATAATTTAGTGGTTTCTGCTATATCAGAGCTATTTGAAATCTATCCCTAAAAGGGTATATAATATTGAAGGTGCACATAGGGTCATTCAGAATAACTTCACACACACGCTTCTGTGCATTTCCAAGTCTAATTCTGTCACTAAATCCATACCGGTGACCCAGCGCCTAAATACTAGGCCTCAAATTTAAATCCCTCTAAATCTCTCGTTACCCACCGCTGTACTGTTGTTGCTGGGCAAGATATTTAGTGTCCGTCAAAGCACATTTTTTGTTCTGGGTTGAAGTACAATTCCCAATTTAGCAATTTCATAATTTAGTGGTTCCTGCTATATCAGAGCTATTTGAAATCTATCCCAAAAAGGGTATATAATATTGAAGGTGCACATTGGGTCATTCAGAATAACTTCACACACACCCGCTACTGTGTATTTCCAAGTCTAATTCTGTCACTAAACCCATACCTGTCACCCAGCGCCTAAATACTAGGCCTCAAATTTAAATCCCTCTAAATCTCTCGTTACCCGCTGTACTGTTGTAGCTGGGAAAGTTATTTAGTGCCCGTCAAAGCACATTTTTTGTTCTGGGTTGAAGTACAATTCCCAATTTAGCAATTTCATAATTTAGTGGTTCCTGCTATATCAGAGCTATTTGAAATCTATCCCAAAAAGGGTATATAATATTCAAGGTGCACATTGGGTCATTCAGAATAACTTCACACACACGCTTCTGTGCATTTCCAAGTCTAATTCTGTCACTAAATCCATACCGGTCACCCAGCGCCTAAATACTAGGCCTCAAATTTATATCCCGCTGAATTTGAATACAATACATTGGGCCAAATAATATATTTGTTGTTGTGGTGAACCATAACAATGAGAAAAACATCTAGTAAGGGACGCGGACGTGGACATGGTCGTGGTGGTGTTAGTGGACCCTCTGGTGCTGGGAGAGGACGTGGCCGTTCTGCCACATCCACACGTCCTAGTGTACCAACTACCTCAGGTCCCAGTAGCCGCCAGAATTTACAGCGATATATGGTGGGGCCCAATGCCGTTCTAAGGATGGTAAGGCCTGAGCAGGTACAGGCATTAGTCAATTGGGTGGCCGACAGTGGATCCAGCACGTTCACATTATCTCCCACCCAGTCTTCTGCAGAAAGCGCACAGATGGCGCCTGAAAACCAACCCCATCAGTCTGTCACATCACCCCCATGCATACCAGGGAAACTGTCTCAGCCTCAAGTTATGCAGCAGTCTCTTATGCTGTTTGAAGACTCCGCTGGCAGGGTTTCCCAAGGGCATCCACCTAGCCCTTCCCCAGCGGTGAAAGACATAGAATGCACTGACGCACAACCACTTATGTTTCCTGATGATGAGGACATGGGAATACCACCTCAGCATGTCTCTGATGATGACGAAACACAGGTGCCAACTGCTGCGTCTTTCTGCAGTGTGCAGACTGAACAGGAGGTCAGGGATCAAGACTGGGTGGAAGACGATGCAGGGGACGATGAGGTCCTAGACCCCACATGGAATGAAGGTCGTGCCACTGACTTTCACAGTTCGGAGGAAGAGGCAGTGGTGAGACCGAGCCAACAGCGTAGCAAAAGAGGGAGCAGTGGGCAAAAGCAGAACACCCGCCGCCAAGAGACTCCGCCTGCTACTGACCGCCGCCATCTGGGACCGAGCACCCCAAAGGCAGCTTCAAGGAGTTCCCTGGCATGGCACTTCTTCAAACAATGTGCTGACGACAAGACCCGAGTGGTTTGCACGCTGTGCCATCAGAGCCTGAAGCGAGGCATTAACGTTCTGAACCTGAGCACAACCTGCATGACCAGGCACCTGCATGCAAAGCATGAACTGCAGTGGAGTAAACACCTTAAAACCAAGGAAGTCACTCAGGCTCCCCCTGCTACCTCTTCTGCTGCTGCCGCCTCGGCCTATTCTGCTGCTGCCGCCTCGGCCTCTTCCTCCGCCTCTGGAGGAACGTTGGCACCTGCCGCCCAGCAAACAGGGGATGTACCACCAACACCACCACCACCACCTCCGTCACCAAGCGTCTCAACCATGTCACACGCCAGCGTTCAGCTCTCCATCTCACAAACATTTGATAGAAAGCGTAAATTCCCACCTAGCCACCCTCGATCCCTGGCCCTGAATGCCAGCATTTCTAAACTACTGGCCTATGAAATGCTGTCATTTAGGCTGGTGGACACAGACAGCTTCAAACAGCTCATGTCGCTTGCTGTCCCACAGTATGTTGTTCCCAGCCGGCACTACTTCTCCAAGAGAGCCGTGCCTTCCCTGCACAACCAAGTATCCGATAAAATCAAGTGTGCACTGCGCAACGCCATCTGTAGCAAGGTCCACCTAACCACAGATACGTGGACCAGTAAGCACGGCCAGGGACGCTATATCTCCCTAACTGCACACTGGGTAAATGTAGTGGCAGCTGGGCCCCAGGCGGAGAGCTGTTTGGCGCACGTCCTGCCGCCGCCAAGGATCGCAGGGCAACATTCTTTGCCTCCTGTTGCCACCTCCTCCTTCTCGGCTTCCTCCTCCTCTTCTTCCACCTGCTCATCCAGTCAGCCACACACCTTCACCACCAACTTCAGCACAGCCCGGGGTAAACGTCAGCAGGCCATTCTGAAACTCATATGTTTGGGGGACAGGCCCCACACCGCACAGGAGTTGTGGCGGGGTATTGAACAACAGACCGACGAGTGGTTGCTGCCGGTGAGCCTCAAGCCCGGCCTGGTGGTGTGTGATAATGGGCGAAATCTCGTTGCAGCTCTGGGACTAGCCAATTTGACGCACATCCCTTGCTTGGCGCATGTGCTGAATTTGGTGGTGCAGAAGTTCATTCACAACTACCCCGACATGTCAGAGCTGCTGCATAAAGTGCGGGCCGTCTGTTCGCGCTTCCGGCGTTCACATCCTGCCGCTGCTCGCCTGTCTGCGCTACAGCGTAACTTCGGCCTTCCCGCTCACCGCCTCATATGCGACGTGCCCACCAGGTGGAACTCCACCTTGCACATGCTGGACAGACTGTGCGAGCAGCAGCAGGCCATAGTGGAGTTTCAGCTGCAGCACGCACGGGTCAGTCGCACTACAGAACAGCACCACTTCACCACCAATGACTGGGCCTCCATGCGAGACCTGTGTGCCCTGTTGCGCTGTTTCGAGTACTCCACCAACATGGCCAGTGGCGATGACACCGTTATCAGCGTTACAATACCACTTCTATGTCTCCTTGAGAAAACACTTAGGGCGATGATGGAACAGGAGGTGGCCCAGGAGGAGGAGGAGGAGGATGAGGAAGAGGGGTCATTTTTAGCACTTTCAGGCCAGTCTCTTCGAAGTGACTCAGAGGGAGGTTTTTTGCAACAGCAGAGGCCAGGTACAAATGTGGCCAGCCAGGGCCCACTACTGGAGGACGAGGAGGACGAGGATGAGGAGGAGGTGGAGGAGGATGAGGATGAAGCATGGTCACAGCGGGGTGGCACCCAACGCAGCTCGGGTCCATCACTGGTGCGTGGCTGGGGGGAAAGGCAGGACGATGACGATACGCCTCCCACAGAGGACAGCTTGTCCTTACCCCTGGGCAGCCTGGCACACATGAGCGACTACATGCTGCAGTGCCTGCGCAACGACAGCAGAGTTGCCCACATTTTAACCTGTGCGGACTACTGGGTTGCCACCCTGCTGGATCCACGCTACAAAGACAATGTGCCCACCTTACTTCCTGCACTGGAGCGTGATAGGAAGATGCGCGAGTACAAGCGCACGTTGGTAGACGCGCTACTGAGAGCATTCCCAAATGTCACAGGGGAACAAGTGGAAGCCCAAGGCCAAGGCAGAGGAGGAGCAAGAGGTCGCCAAGGCAGCTGTGTCACGGCCAGCTCCTCTGAGGGCAGGGTTAGCATGGCAGAGATGTGGAAAACTTTTGTCAACACGCCACAGCTAACTGCACCACCACCTGATACGCAACGTGTTAGCAGGAGGCAACATTTCACTAACATGGTGGAACAGTACGTGTGCACACCCCTCCACGTACTGACTGATGGTTCGGCCCCATTCAACTTCTGGGTCTCTAAATTGTCCACGTGGCCAGAGCTAGCCTTTTATGCCTTGGAGGTGCTGGCCTGCCCGGCAGCCAGCGTTTTGTCTGAACGTGTATTCAGCACGGCAGGGGGCGTCATTACAGACAAACGCAGCCGCCTGTCTACAGCCAATGTGGACAAGCTGACGTTCATAAAAATGAACCAGGCATGGATCCCACAGGACCTGTCCGTCCCTTGTCCAGATTAGACATTAACTACCTCCCCATAACCATATATTATTGGACTCCAGGGCACTTCCTCATTCAATCCTATTTTTATTTTCATTTTACCATTATATTGCGATGCTACCCAAAGTTGAATGAACCTCTCCTCTGCCTGTGTGCTAGGCCTAAATATATGCCAATGGACTGTTGCAGTGGTGGCTGACATGAAGCCTGATTCTCTGCTATGACATGCAGACTAATTCTCTGCTGACATGAAGCCAGATTGTCTGTTACGGGACCTCTCTCCTCTGCCTGGGTGCTGGGCCTAAATTTATGACAATGGACTGTTGCAGTGGTGGCTGACGTGAAGCCTGATTCTCTGCTATGACATGCAGACTGATTCTCTGCTGACATGAAGCCAGATCGTCTGTTACGGGACCTCTCTGCTCTGCCTGTGTGCTAGGCCTAAATATATGCCAATGGACTGTTGCAGTGGTGGGTGACGTGAAGCCTCATTCTCTGCTATGACATGCAGACTGATTCTCTGCTGACATGAAGCCAGATTGTCTGTTACGGGACCTCTCTGCTCTGCCTGTGTGCTAGGCCTAAATATATGCCAATGGACTGTTGCAGTGGTGGGTGACGTGAAGCCTCATTCTCTGCTATGACATGCAGACTGATTCTCTGCTGTCATGAAGCCAGATTGTCTGTTACGGGACCTCTCTGCTCTGCCTGTGTGCTAGGCCTAAATATATGCCAATGGACTGTTGCAGTGGTGGGTGACGTGAAGCCTCATTCTCTGCTATGACATGCAGACTGATTCTCTGCTGACATGAAGCCAGATTGTCTGTTACGGGACCTCTCTGCTCTGCCTGTGTGCTAGGCCTAAATATATGCCAATGGACTGTTGCAGTGGTGGGTGACGTGAAGCCTCATTCTCTGCTATGACATGCAGACTGATTCTCTGCTGTCATGAAGCCAGATTGTCTGTTACGGGACCTCTCTGCTCTGCCTGTGTGCTAGGCCTAAATATATGCCAATGGACTGTTGCAGTGGTGGGTGACGTGAAGCCTCATTCTCTGCTATGACATGCAGACTGATTCTCTGCTGTACATGAAGCCAGATTGTCTGTTACGGGACCTCTCTGCTCTGCCTGTGTGCTAGGCCTAAATATATGCCAATGGACTGTTGCAGTGGTGGGTGACGTGAAGCCTCATTCTCTGCTATGACATGCAGACTGATTCTCTGCTGACATGAAGCCAGATTCTCTGTTACGGGACCTCTCTCCTCTGCCTGTGTGTGCTGGGCCTAAATATATGCCAATGGACTGTTGCAGTGGTGGCTGACGTGAAGCCTCATTCTCTGCTATGACATGCAGACTGATTCTCTGCTGACATGAAGCCAGATTCTCTGTTACGGGACCTCTCTCCTCTGCCTGTGTGTGCTGGGCCTAAATATATGCCAATGGACTGTTGCAGTGGTGGCTGACGTGAAGCCTCATTCTCTGCTATGACATGCAGACTGATTCTCTGCTGACATGAAGCCAGATTCTCTGTTACGGGACCTCTCTCCTCTGCCTGTGTGTGTGCTGGGCCTAAATATATGCCAATGGACTGTTGCAGTGGTGGCTGACGTGAAGCCTCATTCTCTGCTATGACATGCAGACTGATTCTCTGCTGACATGAAGCCAGATTCTCTGTTACGGGACCTCTCTCCTCTGCCTGTGTGTGCTGGGCCTAAATATATGCCAATGGACTGTTGCAGTGGTGGCTGACGTGAAGCCTCATTCTCTGCTATGACATGCAGACTAATTCTCTGCTGACATGAAGACAGATTCTCTGTTACGGGACCTCCCTCCTCTGCCTGGGTGCTGGGCCTAAATATATGCCAATGGACTGTTGCAGTGGTGGCTGACGTGAAGCCTCATTCTCTGCTATGACATGCAGACTGATTCTCTGCTGACATGAAGCCAGATTCTCTGTTACGGGACCTCTCTCCTCTGCCTGTGTGTGTGCTGGGCCTAAATATATGCCAATGGACTGTTGCAGTGGTGGCTGACGTGAAGCCTCATTCTCTGCTATGACATGCAGACTGATTCTCTGCTGACATGAAGCCAGATTCTCTGTTACGGGACCTCTCTCCTCTGCCTGTGTGTGTGCTGGGCCTAAATATATGCCAATGGACTGTTGCAGTGGTGGCTGACGTGAAGCCTCATTCTCTGCTATGACATGCAGACTAATTCTCTGCTGACATGAAGACAGATTCTCTGTTACGGGACCTCCCTCCTCTGCCTGGGTGCTGGGCCTAAATATATGCCAATGGACTGTTGCAGTGGTGGCTGACGTGAAGCCTCATTCTCTGCTATGACATGCAGACTGATTCTCTGCTGACATGAAGACAGATTCTCTGTTACGGGACCTCTCTCCTCTGCCTGTGTGCTAGGCCTAAATATATGCCAATGGACTGTTGCAGTGGTGGGTGACGTGAAGCCTCATTCTCTGCTATGACATGCAGACTGATTCTCTGCTGTCATGAAGCCAGATTGTCTGTTACGGGACCTCTCTGCTCTGCCTGTGTGCTAGGCCTAAATATATGCCAATGGACTGTTGCAGTGGTGGGTGACGTGAAGCCTCATTCTCTGCTATGACATGCAGACTAATTCTCTGCTGACATGAAGACAGATTCTCTGTTACGGGACCTCTCTCCTCTGCCTGTGTGTGTGCTGGGCCTAAATATATGCCAATGGACTGTTGCAGTGGTGGCTGACGTGAAGCCTCATTCTCTGCTATGACATGCAGACTGATTCTCTGCTGACATGAAGCCAGATTCTCTGTTACGGGACCTCTCTCCTCTGCCTGTGTGCTAGGCCTAAATATATGCCAATGGACTGTTGCAGTGGTGGCTGACGTGAAGCCTCATTCTCTGCTATGACATGCAGACTAATTCTCTGCTGACATGAAGACAGATTCTCTGTTACGGGACCTCTCTCCTCTGCCTGGGTGCCGGGGCCTAAATATCTGAGAATGGACTGTTCCAGTGGTGGGTGACGGGAAGCCAGATTCTCTGCTATGGAACCTCTCTCCAATTGATTTTGGTTAATTTTTATTTATTTAATTTTTATTTTAATTAATTTCCCTATCCACATTTGTTTGCAGGGGATTTACCTACATGTTGCTGCCTTTTGCAGCCCTCTAGCCCTTTCCTGGGCTGTTTTACAGCCGTTTTAGTGCCGAAAAGTTCGGGTCCCCATTGACTTCAATGGGGTTCGGGTTCGGGACGAAGTTCGGATCGGGTTCGGATCCCGAACCCGAACATTTCCGGGATGTTCGGCCGAACTTCTCGAACCCGAACATCCAGGTGTTCGCTCAACTCTAATCATAACATCCTTGGCCAAGTTTGTATGTGTATACAATTTAAAGAGGGGAATAATGCCTTAACGTCTTTTTCTCCTATGAGAACAAGGGCTGGACATGTTGACATCCAATATGCCCAACCCTTATTTCCTCTGACATATGTCATAAAGAGAGTTGCCACACATGGGATTCAGCCAGTTCCCTCAGGTTCTCCAGATTCGGTTGTTAAAATTGCAGTGTCAGCTGGAGATGAGGGCTTCCATTCCATAGTTTAGCTCCTCAGGCTTTTTAAAAGTAGGGTGGTATGTGTGTGTAGTGTATATACAGTATGTGTATGTGTGTAGTGTATATATGGTGTATTAATGTGTATGTGTGTTGCATATATATGGTATATGTACATGTAAACATGTGTCGTGACTCCGCGTGTTCACCGTTGAGTAGGGAACCTGTTAAAAATTTGAATCCCACCCCTGCACACATAAATAGTGCACATTAAATAGATGGAGGAGTTTCCTCAAATGTGTGTAACCACCTTTACATCACGGCAATTGGAGACACGCATTTTGAGATTCATCTGTAATCTCCTATGGTTGGTGAGACTCCAACTCATATGCAAAACATTAAAAGGTTATTCCTATCTCAGACAATGATGGCATATCATTGGTGGTACAGTACAAATTAATTTATGAAGTTATTACGCAAATTCTCGTGAAAATTCGTGAAGCAATACCTTCGGCTCATCGGAGCCAATACTTTCTAATACTGTACGGAGCGCATTCTAATACTGTAGGAAGTTTTATGCAAATTATGTTTCATCCGAAGTAGATTCGCTCATCCCTAGTAGTTTGCAGTGCTTTTAACCCCTATTTTTATTTTTCCTCCCAACATTCCAACAGCCATAACTTTTTTATTTTTTACTAACACCACATAATTTACCATGTCTTATAGTGGAAAAAGGGGAAATAATTCTTTATGGGGTAAAATTAAAAAAGTAAAATAAATAAATAATATTCCGCCAAGGTTTTTTGGGTTTTGACATTACAGGGTTCACTGTGCACTAAAAATGATATCCTTTTTCTGTGGCTCAATACAATTACGTTGATCCCAAATTTTTATAGTTTTTATTTTGTTTAATTACTTTTAAAAAATAAAACCCCCTTGAAAAAAAAATCTAAAATTTCTTTCTATCGCCATTTTCTGAAAGCCATAACTTTTTTGTATTTCCATCTTCAGAGCTTTACAGACTGTTTACAGACTGTTTACAGCTTCAGAGCTTTACAACTTTACAGACAGTTTTTTGCGAGATAAACTATAGTTTCTAATGGTACCATTTTTGTGGCATATAACATTTTTTGATCACAATTTTTTTGAGGAACAAGTTGACAAAAAAAAAAATGGCGAATTGCGTGTTTTTAGTTTTTTCTGTTATGGCATTCACTGCGCAGAAAAATGTTAAAAATATTTAAATAGATTTTTTTATTGTTTGTATATTTTTATATGTAAAATTGAGAAAGGGGGCTGATTTAAACTATTAATATTTGTATGTTTTTTGTTTTTTTTAAACAAAATAGAGTGAATGGAATTCGGACGCGTTGTCTACTAAGCTGTGCTTGAGCTGAGCAGCATAGCAGAAAGCTTACCATGGCAGGCCTGGGGTCCTTCAGCAGGGCCTAGACTGCCATGGTAACCAATCGGAGCCCCGCGATTTTACTGCAGGGGCTCCGATCGGAAGCCAGAGTTAGCCGCATTCCTCTGCCTTACCTCACAGATTCTGCAATCACTTTTCAACTCAGCATCTGAGGAGTTGAATGATGGGCAATGGTGATCACGCCAAACCCCATCACTGCAGCCGGGTGCCGGCTGTATTATACAGCCAGCACCCCCCACATATGGAGTGGGCTCAGTGCAGCAGCCTATTTCATACAATTCCCAGCGCATAATACCATACATGTACAGCATTATGTGTGAAGGGATTAAAGAGGACCTGTCACCTCTCCTGACATGTCAGTTTTAGTAACTACTTGCATTTCCCATGGAATAATAATTCTCGAACATCTATTCTTATAAATCTATGTCGTGCCATTCCTGTTTTATTTCAAATTTCCAGCAGTCTGCAGTAAAGGTACTGCTGGGCGTTACCAATAGAAGGTGTGTCTGACTCTGTCCAATCAGTGCTGCTGGTGTCAGAATGTAAAGGGACCCCCCCAACTGGTAACACCTATCTGTACCTTTAATGACGGCTGCTGGCATTTCATTCATAACTGCTAGTAGAAATAACAAAAGGAATGTCACATCAGAGAGACATAAGAATACATGTCTGTTAATTGTTATGTGGGGAATGCAAGCAGTTACTACAAAAGACATGTCAGGAGAAGTGATAGGTTCTCTTTAATTAAGTGCAACAGCATGGAAATGTACAGTATATACAAATATGATTTTTGTAATTTGTAAATATTTCAACCCACTATATAGGGGCAGATTTACTAATCCTGTAGATGGCATAAAGGTGCTGATGTACAGGAAGTGCAATCATCAATTGATTACACATCCATCGGCGCTCGTTTGCACTGGCCGGATTACACAGGCCAAAGCAACCTGAATGCTGGAGGAACGATTGCTACCATAGTTGTTCCTCCCTCATTCAGTTCTGTTAATTATCGACAGAACTTCCCTGCTTACACGTGGCGATGTGCTGCTGATAATCAGGCGATGGGCATCTTTCATCCTGATTAGCTGCTCGATTACACAAGCCAATTAGCACAAATGAGATCCCCCTGTAACAGTGTCAGCCACAGATCCCCCCTGTAACAGTGTCCATCACAGATCCCCCCATAACAGTGCGTCATCCACAGATCCCCCATAACAGTGCATCATCCACAGATCCCCCCATACCAGTGCGTCATCCACAGATCCCCCATACCAGTGCCATTCTCAGATCCCGCCATAACAGTGTCCTTCACAGATCCCCCCCATAACAGTGTCCTTCACAGATCCCCCCATAACAGTGTCCTTCACAGATCCTCCCATAACAGTGTCCTTCAAAGATCCCCCCATAACAGTGTCCTTCACAGATCCCCCCATAACAGTGCCATCCACAGACCACCATTAGTTCCAAACCCACCAAAAGCACACCTTTTGGTTAAAAATATTTTTTTTCTTATTTTCCTCCTCAAAAACCTAGGTGCATCTTATGGGCCGGTTCGTCTTATAGGGTGAAAAATACGGTAGACATATGAGGTATCACGGTGTCTGTAAGAATCTGCTATAGAAAAATACCCCACGACCTAACCCCGGTCAAAAAACTAAAATAAAAACGTTGCAAATTTTTTTTATTTTTTGTCACCTTACATCACAAAAAGTGTAATAGCAAGCTATCAAAAAGTCATATGCCCCCCAAAATAGTGCCAATAAAACAGTCCTCTCATCCCGCAAAAAATGAGCCTTTACCTAAGACAATGGGCTAAAAACTTTAAAAAAAAAAACGGACTCTTAGACTATGGAGATAATAAAATGTTTTTTTTTGTTTAAAAAAGGATAATATACAGTCGTAGCCAAAAGTTTTGAGAATTACATAAATATTGAAAATTGGAAAAGTTGCTGCTTAAGTTTTTATAATAGCAATTTGCATATACTCCAGAATGTTATGAAGAGTGATCAGATGAATTGCATAGTCCTTCTTTGCCATGAAAATTAACTTAATCCCAAAAAAAACTTCCCACTGCATTTCATTGCTGTCATTAAAGGACCTGCTGAGATCATTTCAGTAATCATCTTGTTAACTCAGGTGAGAATGTTGACGAGCACAAGGCTGGAGATCATTATGTCAGGCTGATTGGGTTAAAATGGCAGACTTGACCTGTTAAAAGGAGGGTGATGCTTGAAATCATTGTTCTTCCATTGTTAACCATGGTGACCTGCAAAGAAACGCGTGCAGCCATCATTGCGTTGCATAAAAATGGCTTAACAGGCAAGGATATTGTGGCTACTAAGATTGCACCTCAATCAACCATTTATAGGATCATCAAGAACTTCAAGGAAAGAGGTTCAATTCTTGTTAAGAAGGCTTCAGGGCGTCCAAGATAGTCCAGCAAGCGCCAGGATCGTCTCCTAAAGAGGATTCAGCTGCGGGATCGGAGTGCGACCAGTGCAGAGCTTGCTCAGGAATGGCAGCAGGCAGGTGTGAGCGCATCTGCATGCACAGTGAGGCGAAGAGTTTTGGAAGATGGCCTGGTGTCAAGAAGGGCAGCAAAGAAGCTACTTCTCTCCAAAAAAAAAACATCAGGGACAGAAAATATGGTGAATGGACTTCTGAGGACTGGGGCAAAGTCATATTCACCGATTAAGCCTCTTTCTGATTGTTTGGGGCATCAGGAAAAAGGCTTGTCCGGAGAAGAAAAGGTGAGCGCTACCATCAGTCCTGTTTCATGCCAACAGTAAAGCATCCTGAGACCATTCATGTGTGGGGTTGCTTCTCATCCAAGGGAGTGGGCTCACTCACAATTTTGCCCCAAAACACAGCCATGAATAAAAATGTAATCTAGAGCAACCAAAAATCATATGTACCCTAAAAATAGTCCCAACAAAACTGCCACCGTAATCCCGTAGTTTCCAAAATGGGGTCACTTTTATGGAGTTTCTACTCTAGGGGTGCATCAGGGGGGCTTCAAATGGGACATGGTGTAAATAAACCAGTCCAGCAAAATCTGCCTTCCAAAAACCACACTGCACTCCTTTCCCTCTACGCCCTGCCGTGTGCCCGTACAGTAGTTTACAACCACATATGGGGTGTTTCTGCAAACTACAGAATCAGGGCAATAAATATTGAGTTTTGTTTGGCTGTTAACCCTTGCTTTGTTAATGGAAAAAAATGGATTAAAATGGAAATTTAAATTCGTAAATTTCATCTCCATTTGCCAATAACTCTTGTGGAACACCTAAAGGGTTAACAAAGTTTGTAAAATCAGTTTTGAATACCTTGAGGGGTGTAGTTTCCAAAATGGGGTCATTTTTGGGTGCTTTCTATTATGTAAGCCTCAAAGTGACTTCAGACCTGAACTGGTCCTTAAAAAGTGGGTTTTGGAAAATTTCTGAAAAAGTTCAAGATTTGCTTCTAAACTTCTAAGCCTTGTAACGTCCCTAAAAAGTAATATGGCATTCCCAAAATGATCCAAACATGAAGAAGATGTATGGGGAATGTAAATTAATAACTATTTTTGGAGGTATTACTATGTATTATAGAAGTGGAGAAATCGAAACTTGGAAATTTGCTAATTCTTCAAAATGTTGGGTAAATTTTGTATTTTTTTTTAAATAAAAATGATTTTTTTTTACTCCATTTTACCAGTGTCATGAAGTAAAATATGTGATGAAAAAACTGTATCAGAATGGCCTGGATAAGTAAAAGGGTTTTAAAGTTATCACCACTTAAAGTGACACTGGTCAGATTTGCAAAAAATGGCCTGGTCCTTAAGGTGAAAATTAACCCGGTCCAAAAGGGGTTAAACTAGAGTGCCATCTCCTGACAAAAGTATTATGTTTAAAGAGTATTTGATACTTCTGATAATTATGACAGTACAGACTGAAATTCCCCTCATGATAAATTCCCTCCAAAGTGTTTATCGAATGAATTAGACATTGGGTTGACAGCCATTAGTAAAGAATACGCAGCTCACATCATGTATCTTATTGTCTACCTGTCAGAAAAATACTTGAGACAATCTGTCAAGGAGATCTCAAGAAAGAGACATCTCATAAGTATTAAGAAAATAAGTATTGTATTGTATTCAAATATCCATTTTTCAACCAGCTACTCGACGCTGCCAAGAACTGGTTTCAGCATCAAATACAGACCTATGCGAGTTTGATGATAGATTCCTTTTTAATATGCCTATCAATTACAGATAGCCTGCCCCTGAAACAGTAATGAATTCCATCCATAATCTAGTACAGGAAAATGTACGACAGCAAATAAACAGGAGTATCATTTAAAAGTGCAGCTCTGCCGGGAAAACAATCTAAGTAATGAAACGCAACTGCTGTGGAGTAATATCTGTTTTCAGATCAGGCAATCTAAGTAAAATTCAAAGTATAGTAGCTGGAGGTTAAAAGGGCCAATGGAGCCCATAAATCTCTTGGAAGCCCATACATTCTAGGCTTTAGGAAGGCATGATCCTAAGTGCTTTGTGTGTACCATCAGGGAGCAGAGCAGAGGGGAGTGTAGTGCAGAGCAATATGTGGGTTGTATCACTCTCAGATTAGTCAGGCCACTAAAGCAGATCAGAGAGCCAGACAGTGTGAGGAGCAGCAAAGCTACTTATGAAGAGTTACGAAAAAAGCAGGAGGCGCCTGGTGTACCAATGATATGATTAAAGGGGTTTTCTAAGACTATCAGAATAGGTCATCACTATGTGATTGGTAGGGGCCCGACACCCGGGACCTCCGCGGATATGGTGTTTGAGAAGGCAGCGGCATTCGCAGTAGTGCCGCAGCCTTCTCTCAGCTTTTTTTAGGTCAGTGACGGCATGTTCATTGGTCATGTGGCCTATTCACAGCTCAGCCCCATAGAAGTAAAAGTGACTGAGCTGGATACCAAGCACAACCGCTATACAATTGGTAATCACAGAGAAGGCCACAGTGCTCACATGAGCACCCATGCCTTCTCAATCAGCTGATCTGTGGGGGTCCCAGATAATGTTGAAAAATGCAAAGCGAAGTGGAATTGGGTCAAAATTTTAGGAAAAATGTGATTCTACAGTAAATTAAGCCGAATTTCATTGTGCTTTGTGTTAATGAATATTTTTTTATTTAAATGGTGGTTGGAGTTGTCTCAGAAAGAACAGGAAAAAAAATACTCGCCTCATTCACTTAGGGGGAGGCACTCCACTCCTCTCTTGATTGAAAAAAGCCTGCCAAAGGACTTCCTTTGAGCATGATGACATCACTTCTCTCTTCATCACGCGCTGAGCAGGTCCTTTGGCAGGTCTTTTTCCATCAAGAGAGGAGCAGACTGCCTCTTGCGATCAAGTGGGGGTTATTTTTTTTAAACCCAAAAGGCCATATTGCACTAGTGTATTATCGTTTTTAATGGCTGTTAGATGGGTGCACTTCTGTCTAAGCGATCGTTATAAACAGTCCCATTGATTAATAGGCTGAATAAAGTTTTAACATAGCGATTTGTGACAAATTAATTCATAACAAATTGAATTTCTTGTCAAACTTCGGCAAAACTGCTTAGTCGAATTGTTCAAAACTTCGCTCATCTCTAGTCCCAGGTGTCGAACCCCCACCGGTGACTTGACCAGTGACCCCCCACCTGATGACCTGACCTGACCAGAGGATAGGTTATCAGTATTAAAGTCTTTGAAAACCCTTTTAACTAAAGATATCATTTTGTTATATGCTACAAAAAAAAAAAACACACACACCTGGATGACTCAATGCAGTTGAGCTGAGATTAATAAAGTATAAACTGCTAGTGGTGCTTGGTGAATGAACACACAACCAAGTGGGTGCCCCCTTTATTTGGGGTTCTGCAGCAGGGTATATGTTGAGGCAGGGTCCTCTGGGTGTCATCTCCCCTTGCTGCGATGCATGATGTCACAATCAGTGTGGCAAAACTCCACACTGAACACAGGAGGGAAGGGGAACAGTAACTGGGCCTGGAAATGAGGGAAGGAACAGGTCACCTCCTAAACAACCCTAATCTGGGCCCTGACTACCTGTCAATATGAATAGACCATGAAGTTAGGAATATTCATAAGCTGTATACCTAGGCCCTTATATCCCTATAAGGCCCTTGAATGAGGTTAGGACCAGAGACAACCCATTCCTCCCCAGATGGACGAATGGGAGTGTCTGTCTCAGGCCCAGATACAAACAGGGAATATAACAAACACAATACAATTAGAATTGAAAAACTGAAAGTAGAAAACTGGCAACTCCAGAAACACCACAGAGTACAACTGACCAGTTAGTTAGAACACAGGAAGAAAATCTATAAACCGCACCTCCAAGAGTGAGAAGCAGCTACTTATGGGAAACAAGCAACACCTGAAGCAAGGGGTGTGGCATACACCAAAACACAGACACAATAAGATCCACGGGGAACCTGTCAATTTAACCCACGAGTTGCCAGTCTCTTTGATCTCCTAGTACCTGCCACCGGAACATCCGTGACAGTACCCCCCCTTCTATGGGTGATCTCCGGGCACCCAGGACCGACCTCATCCGGGTGAGATCTATGAAAGGCATTCACTAAACGATTGGCAATAACGTCGAGGGTCGGCACCCAAATCCTCTCCTCCGGTCCATAACCTCTCCAGTGGACAAGATATTGAAGGGATCCACGGAGAACTCGAGAGTCAACTATTTTCGCGATCTCCAATTCCAAATTACCGTCCACCATGTCCGGAGCAGGTGGCAAGAAGGATGGCTGTAAAGGTTCAACATATTTTTTCAAAAAAGACATATGGAACACATTATAAATTTTCAGGGCCTGAGGAAGCTCAAGACGAAAAGCTACAGGATTAATAATGGCCGTGATCTTATATGGGCCGATAAACCTTACAGGAAGGTACCTTCAACTTAATGTTTCTTGTGGACAGCCACACAGAATCACCCACACTTAGGTCCGGACCATTCATATGTTTCCTGTCAGCCACACGTTTATATTTGTTGCTCATATTTTTCAAGTTATTTTTAATTTTTCGCCATATCGATGACAATGATGACGAAAAACTTTCTTCCTCAGGGATACCAGAAGTATTAAAACCAGAAAATGTGCCAAACTGCTGGTGAAACCCATAGGCGCCAAAAAAACGGTGACTCACCAGTGGACTCCTGACTACGATTGTTTATGGGAAACTCTGCCAAAGACAAAAAGGAAGACCACTCCTCCTGGTTCTTAGATACAAAACATCTCAAGTAAGTCTCCACACTCTGATTAGTGCGCTCTGTCTGTCCATTCAACTGAGGATGAAATGCCGAAGAAAAGGACAGTTGAATTCCCAGACAAGTACAGAACGCCTTCCAGAACCGGGAAACAAACTGAGTGCCGCGATCCGAGACCACGTCAGAGGGAATGCCATGGAGTTTCACAATGTTGTCAACAAATACCTGTGCAAGGGTTTTAGCATTAGGTAGGCCTGGTAATGCAATAAAATGTACTATTTTACTAAAGTGATCAACTGCCACCAGAATAACTGTCTTTCCTGAAAAATTAGGTAGATCAGTGATAAAGTCCACGGCTATATGAGTCTATGGTCTGGATGGAATGGGTAACGGAAGTAAAGATCCAGAAGGTCGAGAATGTGTCACCCTGGCACGTGCACATGTAGTACAGGCTGACACATAGTCCTTCACACACTTACGCCAACCCGGCGTACGAAATATGAGGTTGGCAGTGGACCTACTCCTAGGATGTCATGTAAGAACCGTACAATGATGTTCCTCCAACACCTTGTGACGCAATGCCGGTGGCACAAAATAGTTTCCCAGAGGTACACAGTCCGGTGCGTCTCCCTGAGCCTCTAACACCTTCACCTCAAGATCAGGGTAAAGAGCGGATATCACTACCCCTTTAGACAGTATGGGACTTGGGTTTTCAAAATCACCACCTCCAGGGAAACTACGTGACAAGGCGTCCGCATTGACATTCTTAATCCCAGGACGATAGGTGACAGTGAAATTGAATCTGGTGAAAAACAGGGCCCATCTGGCTTCTCTTAGGTTCAGTCGTTTCGCCGACTCCAGATAAGCCAGATTTTTGTGATCAGTGAATACAGTGATCAGATCAATCGCCCCTTACAACCAATTACGCCATTCCTCAACATAATTTTTCTCAGTGGGGGATAGTTTTTTCGGAAAAAAAATGCACATGGTCGCCATTTACCAGGTGATGGGCCCTGTGACAAAACTGCTCCTACCCCCACCTCGGATGCATCCACTTCCACAATAAATGGTTGTGACACATCTGGCTGCACCAATATGGGAGCAGAAGAGAAGCATTCCTTAATCGCAGAAAAGGCATGCAACGCCGAATCAGACCATACAGAGACATCCATACCTTTCTTAGTCATGTCCGTTAAGGGTTTTAGTATTGTCGAATAATTCTTAATACATTTTCGGTAATAGTTGGTGAATCCTAAAAACCGCATAAGAGCCTTCAGATTTTCGGGATCAGTATCCATTATAAAACCCAAAGATGACAGCAGGTAGCCCAAGAACTGCACCTTGTGTACCGCAAAAACACACTTCTCTAATTTTGCAAACAATTTATTATCCCTTAGGATCTGTAACACCTGTCTCACATGATACTGATGTGTTTCCATGTCAGGAGAATAAATAAGAATGTCATCCAAATACAAGATCTCAAACCTCCCCACCAGGTGATGAAAGATGTCAGGCACAAAATGTTGAAAGACCGCCGGGGCATTGGTGAACCCGAAAGGCATACCCAGGTTCTCAAAGTGCCTCTCATGAGTATTAAAAGCCGTCTTCCATTCATCTCTTCCTTAATCCTAAACAGATTATATGCCCCCCTTAAGTCCAACTTGGAGAATACCTTGGCACCAATAATCTGGTTAAACAAATCGGGAATTAAAGGAAGAGGGTAAGGATCACAGATAGTAATCTGATTGAGTTCACGAAAATCCAGACATGTCCGAAGACCTCCATCATTTATTTTTATTTTTTTACAAAAAAGAACCCTGCAGCCACTGTTTCCTTTCTTCAAACTCTCGGCAATATATTGTCTCATGGCCTGCCTTTCAGGTTCAGAAAGATTATACAACCTAGATTTAGGCAATTTAGCCCTGGGAATAAGATTGACAGGGCAATCATATTCCCGATGGGAAGGTAAATCCTGACATCCACTCTCAGAAAACACATCGGCAAACTTGGATATAAAAGAGGCTACAGCCTTAGTAGTAACCACAGAGAAGGATGTACTGAAACAATTATCAATGCAATAGTCCCCCCAATCCAGAATGTGCCTAGCTTGCCAATCGATATTTAGATTATGCTTGGTAAGCCACGGTAAACCCAGAACCATAGGTGCAGGGAGACCTTCCAAGACAAAACACAAGATAACTTCTTGATAAAAGTCACCCACTCTTAATCCGATATCATGCAAAACTTGCGACAAGCACCTCTGAGTATGGGGCAGAATCAATAGAAAATACAGGAATGTCTTTTTTTTTTTATGTACTTGGTGATAACCATGCATGCGGACAAACTTAGCATCAATCAGGTTCATCCCAGCCCCGGTGTCGATAAATACTTAAATTCCCACAGTTTTTTTTACTATGGCGCCACCTCGGCAGTCAGGAGAAATCAAGTACTACCAGCAAAGGACAAATGCACATTCTCTGACTCCCCACTCATACCTCCGATGGGATTTAGACGCCCCTTTTTGTTTCTCTTTTTGCCGCTGAATGCTGGACAATGGACATATATTGACAAAATGTCCCCTTTGACCGCAGAAAAAAACAAACAAACAAACAAACAAACATACTCCCTGCTTGAGACTTCTACTTTTGCAAGCAGATCCAGGAGTCGCTCCCCCTAATTGCATGGGTTCATCCTCAGGTAGAATCTCAGGAGTCTCTTCACCCAAAGAGTCAAAGGAATACAGTACGTTATGTAATAGAACGTCCTGAGAGAGCAAGCCCTTAGATCTCTCTCTCAGGCATCAATACAGAGCACTGGTGAGACCTCATTTGGAGTATTGTGCTCAGTACTGGAGACCATTATAGCTTGCTGCTTTACCAAGAGCTGATCTACAAGAGCATTGGAGATATTCAGGAGATACTCAGGAGGTAATCTGGAGGTGGATACAATCTAAACAAGTAAGATTTGTTTGTTTAACCACCTCCCGTCTCGCTAACACCGATCGGCGTCAATGCTGCGGCTCTACCAGGTCACACTAACGCCGATCAGCGTCATCTCGTGAGACGCGAGATTTCCTGTGAACACGCGCACACAGGAGCACGCGTTCACAGGAACCGGAAGTAAACTAGCTGATCTACAGCCTGCCAGCGGCGATCGTTCGCTTGCAGGCTGTAGATGCGATTTTTCTAACCCCTAACAGGTATATTAGACGCTGTTTTGATAACAGCGTCTAATATACCTGCTACCTGGTCCTCTGGTGGTCCCTTTTGCTTGGATCGACCACCAGAGGACACAGGCAGCTCTGTAAAAAGTAGCACCAAGCACCACACTACACTACCCCCCCGGTCACTTATTAACCCCTTATTAACCCCTGATCACCCCATATACACTCCCTGATCACCCCCTGTCATTGATTACCCCCCTGTCATTGATCACCCCCCTGTAAGGCTCCATTCAGACGTCCGTATGTGTTTTGCGAATCCGATCCATGGATGCGTGGATCCGCAAAACACATACTGACGTCTGAATGGAGCCTTACAGGGGGGTGATCAATGACAGGGGGGTGATCACCCCATATAGACTCCCTGATCACCCCCCTGTCATTGATCACCCACCTGTAAGGCTCCAGTCAGACATTTTTTGGGCACAAGTTAGCGGAAATTGTAAAAAAAAAAAAAAAAAAAAAGTCTCATATTCCACTAACTTGTGTCAAAAAATTAAATCTCACATGAACTCACCATACCCCTCACGGAATCCAAATGCGTAATTTTTTTTAGACATTTATATTCCAGACTTCTTCTCACGCTTTAGGGCCCCTAAAATGCCAGGGCAGTATAAATACCCCACATTTCGGACAGAAGACACCCCACGGTATTCCGTGAGGGGCCTATTGAGTCCATGAAAGATTGAAATTTTTGTCCCAAGTTAGTGGAAAGGGAGACTTTGTGAGAAAAAAAAATAATAAATCAATTTCAACTTGTGCAAAAAAAATAATAATTGTATGTACTCGCCATGCCCCTCATTGAATACCTTGGGGTGTCTTCTTTCCAAAATGGGGTCACTGCCCTGGCATTTTAGGGGCCCTAAAGCGTGAGAAGAAGTCTGGGATTCAAATGTCTAAAAATGCCCTCCTAAAAGGAGTTTGGGCCCCTTTGCGCATCTAGGCTGCAAATAAGTGTCACACATGTGGTATCGCCGTACTCAGGAGAAGTTGGGCAATGTGTTTTGAGTACGGCGATACCACATGTGTGACACTTTTTTGCAGCCTAGATGCGCAAAGGGGCCCACATTCCAAAGAGCACCTTTCGGATTTTACCGGCCATTTTTTACAGATTTTGATTTCAAACTACTTTGCACGCATTTGGGCCCCTAAAATGCCAGGGCAGTATAAATACCCCACATGTGACCCCATTTTGGAAAGAAGACACCCCAAGGTATTTCATGATGGGCATAGTGAGTTCATGGAAGTTTTTATTTTTTGTCACAAGTTAGTGGAATATGAGACTTTGTAAGGAAAGAAAATAATTAAAAAAAATTGTCATTTTCCGCTAACTTGTGACAAAAAATAAAAAGTTCTATCAACTCACTATGCCCATCAGCGAATACCTTAGGGTGTCTACTTTCCGAAATGGGGTCATTTGTGGGGTTTTTCTACTGTCTGGGCATTGTAGAACCTCAGGAAACATGACAGGTGCTCAGAAAGTCAGAGCTGCTTCAAAAAGCGGAAATTCACATTTTTGTACCATAGTTTGTAAACGCTATAACTTTTACCCAACATTTTTTTTTTATCAAAGACATGTGGAACAATAAATTTAGAGAAATATTTATATATAGATGTCGTTTTTTTTTGAAAAATTTTACAACTGAAAAGTGAAAAATTTCATTAAATTTCGATTAATAACAAAAAAAGTAAAAATGTCAGCAGCAATGAAATACCACCAAATGAAAGCTCTATTAGTGAGAAGAAAATTCTATTCATTTGGGTGGTAAGTTGCATGACTGAGCAATAAACCGTTAAAGTTGTGAAGTGCCGATTTGTAAAAAAGGGCCTGGTCACTAGGAGGGTATAAACCTGTGGTCCTTAAGTGGTTAAAATCTTTCCCCTCTTTACAATGGCAGACCTGGTTCTGTGCAGGATTTGTTGTGCTTTTATTTCAGGTTCCACTCTTCAGAGGTTTGGATACTGTCTGATCTGTAGACAGCTCTCCATAATGCAGCAGGAAATTACCTTTTTGAAATATGAGATTTTTTAATTAACCACTAAACAAACTCAGGCTGAGAACATTGCAATGCCACTGCCACAGAGGTCCCCTAGAAATAGAAGATGGGTTACTGTAGGTTCTGGTAGACTGAGAGTTGTGGATAGAAGGCATGTCCCACAGTCTGTGGCTCTCCATAATTCATTTGCAGCACTTTCAGAGTGCAAGAGCAACATGGAGGATGGCTCAAGCACAGTGGGTGAGAAACAATCATCTCCCATGCCTAAAGTATGTAAGACTGCAGCCAACGACAAAAAGGAGAAGGTGAGGATTGATAGTAAGCAGCTGTTGGTGGGTGATTCCATCATAAGAGGTGTGAAGTTTGAGGAGAATTGTGTTGTGAGATGTCTCCCCGGTGCTTACGCTAGCAGGGATAGACAACGGATCCTTAATATTGTTAGGCAAGCAAAGCAGGAAAGAGAAGTGGATGTTGTTCTCCATCTTGGGACAAACTATCTGGCTTGCAATGAGGTTTCAAAGGTGAAAGAAGCTTTTCACACACTTGGAAAGGATATACAGGAGGTTGCATCAACTGTTTCATTCTCTGCAGTTTTGCCTGTGCATAACCTTCAGCATGACAGGAAGATGCGCATTAAGGAATTTAATGTATGGCTTGGTGGATGGTGTCTGAACCAAGGGTTTGGCTTTGTGTCTCATGTTAGCTCTTGTTGGAATGGAAAAGAACTGTACAAGAAAGATGGTTTGCATCTTTCTCTCAAGGGAACGAATGTCCTCGGTGAACAGTTCCAAGTATTTGCTAAGAAGCATTTAAACTAGGAAAGGGGGGCAAAGGAGTGATAATCCAGCAGTCCGACTGCCCCCCGGAACAATGCCAGAAGAGGCCAGTAGCACAAAGGTTAAGAAATGACAAGCTCAGAGTCTTGTCTACAAATGCTCGCAGTCTAGGGAATAAGATCAATGAACTTGAGGCTATATTGGCATCTGAGAAAATAGATGTAGTGGCTGTTACTGAGACGTGGTTCAA
Organism: Bufo gargarizans; assembly: GCF_014858855.1. Lineage (NCBI taxonomy): Eukaryota > Metazoa > Chordata > Amphibia > Anura > Bufonidae > Bufo > Bufo gargarizans. Next base: position 289,699,011 of record NC_058085.1, on the reverse strand, counting down.
GGGGAGTAATGACTGGGATATATCAATACCAGGGTTCTCTCTATACAGGAAAGACAGAGAAGGCAAGAAGGGGGGAGGGGTGGCCCTGTATGTGAAAGATAGCATAAAATCTAATTTGATACAAGTTAGCGAGAACAATTTAGAGTCAGTTTGGGTTACCTTGCAGCTTGATAATCATAAGGAAACTCGTGTAGGTGTGATATATAGACCACCTAGCCAAGTCAAATAATTAGATGATCTACTAGTTGAGGAAATAGCTAAAATGACATTGAAGGGGGAAGTTATCATTATGGGAGACTTCAATCTTCCAGATGTAAACTGGAAAACCAAAATAGCTAGTTCTGCCAGGAGTACAGATATTCTAAATTCCCTACTGGGATTATCTCTACAGCAAGTAGTGGAGGAGCCAACCCGGAAGGAGGCCATTTTAGATTTAGTATTCACAAATGGGAATTTGGTATCTGATATTACTATAGGGAAAAGCTTGGGATCTAGTGATCACCAGTCAGTGTGGTTTACTATAAGTACAGTGACTGAGTCACACCACACAAAAACAAAAGTTTTAGATTTTAGAAAAACAGACTTTTCTAAAATTAGATTAGTGGTATACGAGTCCCTATCAGACTGGAACAGTTTCATTGGAGTCCAGGAGAAATGGGACTACTTAAAAGTGGCACTATTTAAGGCAACAGAAAATTGCATTAGGCTTGTCAGTAAAAGCAAAAAAAGAAAGAGAGCACTGTGGTACTCAGCAGAGGTGGCCAAAATCATTAAAAACAAAAATATAGCATTTAGGAATTATAAAAAAAAACAAATCGAGGATGACAGGCAAATTTATAAGATTAGGCAGAGAGAGGCCAAACAAGTTATAAGAGCTTCTAAAGCACAGGCAGAAGAGAAATTAGCTCAGTCAGGGAAAAAAGGCGATAAGGCATTCTTCAGATACATAAATGAAAAAAGGAAACTAAAACAAGGAATTACCAAATTAAAAACAAAAGAAGGAAGCTATATAGAAGAAGATAAAGAACTAGCTGACTGCCTCAATGAATACTTCTGTTCAGTTTTTACAAAGGAAAATGAAGGAGAAGGACCTCAGTTAGGAAAGAAGACTAATTAATCTTTTGATGCATGTGTCTTTACAGAGGAAGAGGTTCTAAGTCAACTGTCTAAAAGTAATACAAATAAGTCACAGGGGCCTGATGGGATACACCCAAAGCTATTAAAAGAGCTCAGCGGTGAACTAGCAAAACCATTAACAGATTTATTTAACCAATCACTGGCAACAGGAGTCATCCCAGAAGATTGGAAATTAGCAAATGTTGTGCCCATTCACAAGAAAGGTAGTAGGGAGGAATCGGGCAACTATAGGCCAGTAAGCCTGACATCAATAGTGGGGAAATTAATGGAAACCATACTTAAGGAGAGGATTGTGGAACATCTAAAATACCATGGATTGAAAGATGAAAAACAGCATGGGTTTACTTCAGGGAGATCATGTCAAACTAATCTTATTGATTTTTTTGATTGGGTGACTAAAATAATAGATGGAGGAAGTGCAGTAGACATCGCTTATCTAGACTTTAGTAAGGCTTTTGATACGGTCCCACATAGAAGGCTTATCAATAAAGTACAGTCTTTGGGCTTGGACTCCCATATTGTTGAATGGATTAGGCAGTGGCTGAGGGACAGGCAACAGATGGTTGTAGTCAATGGAGTATATTCAGACCAAGGTCTTGTTACCAGTGGGGTACCTCAGGGATCTGTTCTGGGACCTATATTGTTTAATATCTTTATCAGCGAAATTGCAGAAGGCCTCAATGGTAAGGTGTGTCTTTTTGCTGATGACACAAAGATTTGTAACAGGATTGATGTCCCTGGAGGGATACACCAAATGGAAAAGGACTTAGGAAAACTAGAGGAATGGTAAAAAATCTGGCAACTAAAATTTAATGTTGATAAGTGCAAGATAATGCACCTGGGGCGTAAAAACCCAAGAGCAGAATATAAAATCAGTGATACAGTCCTAACCTCAGTATCTGAGGAAAGGGATTTAGGGATCATTATTTCAGAAGACTTAAAGGTAGGCAGACAATGTCATAGAGCAGCAGGAAATGCTAGCAGAATGCTTGGGTGTATAGGGAGAGGAATTACCAGTAGAAAGAGGGAGGTGCTCATGCCGCTCTACAGACCACTGGTGAGACCTAATTTGGAGTATTGTGCTCAGTACTGGAGACCATATCTCCAGAAGGATATTGATACTTTGGAGAGAGTTCAGAGAAGAGCTACTAAACTGGTACATGGATTGCAGGATAAAACCTACCAGGAAAGATTAAAGGACCTTAACATGTATAGCTTGGAAGAAAGACGAGACTGAGGGGATATGATAGAAACTTTTAAATACATAAAGGGAATCAACAAGGTAAAAGAGGAGAGAATATTTGAAATAAGAAAAACTGCTACAAGAGGACATAGTTTTAAATTAGAGGGGCAAAGGTTTAAAAGTAATATCAGGAAGTATTACTTTACTGAGAGAGTAGTGGATGCATGGAATAGCCTTCCTGCAGAAGTGGTTGCTGCAAATACAGTGAAGGAGTTTAAGCATGCATGGGATAGGCATAAGGCCATCCTTCATATAAGATAGGGCCAGGGGCTATCCATAGTATTCAGTATATTGATTTCAAAGTGGTGGCTCACCCTAAACGGATTATTGGAGCAGGTGCTGCTAACCCAAATTAGAGGGACACCCACCCTCTGAGTAGGTATGTGCAATAATTATTAGAATAATGGGTGAGCACACTTCATTTGGACTTGACAATAAAATTTAATCAAGCAATTGTATAATTCACACGTGTGTAACATAATAAAATTATATAAAACACTCTAAAAATCCTGTAAAATCAAGATAAAAAATTGAAAATGCAATATTCCCAACAGCACTTATTCGAATAAAGTCCACACAGTTGATGGATACTACCAGAATATTGGTAGATTCACGCTGTAGTCGGCTGACTATGTGGTACTAGATACCTTGATAGTATGGGTTGCAATCGCATATAGATACGTCCATATATGGATGCAAGTCAATATCTAGGATGTGACTCAATATTCAGGTTCTTTTAGTCTTACTTCGATTATTTCAAAATGTAAGTCTCTGGTATTAACATATTGCCAGTGATCGTTAACAGTTCTTAGGCACTCATTGGTGGTCACTGTGTGTGTAAGCAAAGTTCCTCTTACCTTCCTCGATGTTTAAGATAGTTCAGGCGAGGATCGGGCGGCGCGGGATAATGCCGGCGTCACGCTCCGTGCTCCTCAAGCCTGCTTCCCCGAATTCTCGCGGGAGTTAGGACGGGACTTACGTGTCTGTATCGTCCGTGCCTTTTTGTCTTCCGGTACAACGCAGAGGAAGGTACCTTTTTGGTCCGTATTCCGTTGTTCCGGTGGTCTTTCCTCTATCTTGAAATTTCAATTTTCATAGCGTGGCCATGCTTATGATTGCGGAGGTGCTCTGTACAGATGTCCGATCAAACCCAGACGCATTTCGGGAATAGCTTTCCCTTCATCAGTGGTATCGTCACACCTGTTTCCCTCCACCTTTTATTTCCAAGGGAGCACCCAAACTGTGGAGAACTGGATTTCCTTTTTGAGATGAGAGTTATGCATGCGGTTTTATGCATGCGTTTTCCATGCGGTTTTTTGGTATATATGCGTTTTTTGAACTGCATAATCCTTTTACTTTTGTGGACTTATGGTATAGACAGATTTGTTGTTCATGGTTGCTTTGCAGAGATATATCATTTTATAGTTTCTCATCATATAAATACATACATTCTCCATTATATCTATATGACTATACCTTCACATTATCTGTTTCCACCATTTTAGTGTACTAAATTAACATTTTCTTGGGTTAAAATACAATATAATATCATATAAATATTGAATAAAATTTGTTAAATAGCATAAAATGGAATAAAAATTATAAAATTGAGATCGATAAATAAATCCTATATTTATGCATATACACGGAAACTGTCCCATGGTTTTCAATGACATGACTGTATTTTTATATCATATTATGGCTAATAGGAATTGGGCCAACTTTAATGGTCTTCAAACAAAGCTGATACATGATGAATGTGTACTTGGATGGGATGTTATTTGAGTTGTATTGGGCTGGGGGCCCCAGTCCGAGTCACCGACGCAGTGCTGATAAACAGCCCGACCGCGGCGTATGAGTCGGCTCTGGGGCACCCAGCCTATAAAAACCAAAATATCTCAAGTTCAGCATTTAGGCCCGCTGGTAGCATTGATCCGAACTCATATATACGTCTTGATTCTATCTTGGACATCTTTTCCAGTGCCATGAAATCCAGATTGGACGGATCCTTATTATGGACATCTCTATAATGTTTTGATAAACAATGTTTATCGTATCCTTTTCGTATATTTGATATATGTTCCGCCAATCTGGTTTTAAAAGGTCGTTTGGTTCGTCCTATGTACTGTCTTTTACATGGACACTGAATCAGGTAGATGACACCTACGGTGTTACAAGTGAGGCATTCCTTAATCTCCCATTTGTATGTATTTTGAGTGTAGAAAATTGTTGTCATTTTCCTTGGCGTCGGGTTGATCTTGCATGCCATACATTTACCACACTTGAAACCTTTCAGTGCCCATGATTAATCGATGGAGCTATTTTAAGACCCAAATTGGGGGCTTTTGTAAACGTTAAAGATGGTCTGGTTGGCATCAAATGACCTATCACTCAAAATATGGTGCCAATGAGTTTTTATAATTTTTTGCACTCTCCTGTGGTTGTTATTAAATGGGAGAATAATTCTGGTATTGATTGTACCATTCTCTTGTCCCCCTTTGTCTACTGATTTTTTATCCTGGAACCAAATTTGTCTATCTGTATTTCTGGTTTTCACTAACGCTTCGTCCAAGATTTTCTCTGGATATTGTCTTTTCAGGAATTGGTTTTTCATTTTCATAGCTTCAATCTTGAAATCTTCCTCCTGTGTACAGTTTCTTCTAATTCTGCCAAACTGGCCGAGAGGAATATTGATCAGCCAGCTTGGCAGATGACAGCTGGAGAACTGTATGAAACTGTTTTTGGATGTTGGTTTAGTGAATGTATTGCACATATACCTATTACCTTGTTTTCTAATTCTTAAATCTAGGAATTCAGTCTCCTCCATATTGTTAGAGGTAAACTTTAGATGCAATGGATTCTGGTTTATGTCCTTCAGAAATGATTCCAATCTCTCTCTACTTCCTTTCCAGACAAAAATGATATCATCTATGAATCTCCGCCATAGGGCCAGTATATTAGGCAGACTAGATGGGCCAAATGGTTCTTATCTGCCGACACATTCTATGTTTCTATAATACGTACAGCCAAAGACATAGAGGCTTCCAAAGACTCAGGATTCTCATAAAAGGCCAAAGCGTCCTTCAGCCTCTCAGATAATCCCTGTCAAAACTGGCTACAGAGAGCTGAATCGTTCCACTCAGTATCCGTAGCCCACCTCCTAAACTCGGAACAATAGAACTCCGCCTAACGCTCTCCCCGACGCAGGCCGCGTAATTTAGTCTCGGCCAGGAGAGTTCGGTCCGGATCATCATAGAGGAGACCTAAAGTTTCGAAAAATGCATCTACTGATTAGAGAGACTGTGATCCGGTCGGCAAAGAAAAAGCCCAAGACTGGGCATCCCCTTTAAGCAACAAAATAATCACACCCACTCTCCGGCTCTCGTCCCCAGATGAGTGTGGACGCAGCTTAAAGTACTATTTGCACGCTTCCCTGAACCGAATAAAATCACTCCCCCCCCTTCCCCGAGAATCTATCCAGGAGAGCAACTTTAGGTTAAGGACAGGTCAGGTAACCACTACTAGAATCTGCCAACAGTGGTCTCTGCATCTGTGAGACTGCTGTGCGGAGGACATCCACCTTCAGAGACAGCCCCTGTAGCTGTCCGGTCAGTGCAGCGATAACATTCATGGCTGAACTGATACAGACAACAAAATGACGGTTATTCGGCGGTTTATAATGTCACGATCAAAGTGGGAAAACTCCACACTGAACACAGGAGGGAATGTGAACAGTAACTGGGCCTGGAAACTAGGGAAGGAACAGGTCACCTCCTAAACAACCCTAATCCGGGTCCTAACTACCTATCAAAATTAATAGACCTTGAAGATAGGAATATTCATAAGCTTTATACCTAGGTCCTTATAGCCCTATAAGGTCCTTGAATGAGGTCTCTGTCTCAGGCCCAGATACAAACAACAGGAAATATAACAAACACAATACAATTAGAAAAGAAATGCTGAAAGTAGAAAACGGGCAACTCCAGAAACACCACAGAGTACAACCGACCAACTAGTTAGAAGACAGGGAGAAAATCTATAAACCGCACCATCAAGAGTGAGAAGCGGCTACTTATGGAAAAGGTAAATTACCAACTAGCAACACCTTAAGCAAGGGGTGTGGCATTCACCAAAACACAGACACAATAGGATCCACAGGACAGAACTTGTCAATTTAACCCACGAGTTTCCAGTCTCTCCGATCTCCTGGTACCTGCCACGGGAACGTCCGTGACACATGCTGCCTGGATATCCTCATGCAGGATGTCATTCCAGTCTCTTACAACTTGGAGCTGTAGTTCAGATAAGGTGGTTGTTGGCTGCTGTACAGAGATCTGTCACCCCATCCAGTCCCAGATGTTCCCAGTTGGGGGGGGGGGGGGAAATCTGGTGAACTAGCTGGCTAAAGAGCTGCTGGATACCCTGAAGAGCGTGGTGCAGGCAGTGTGTGGGCGTTATCTTGTTGGAACACTGCATCTCCTGACTGATTCAAAAAAGGCAGATCACCTACTTTACTCACTGTGTTACTGATGTGTTCCGTTGTGATCTGTTAAAGAGTTGTACAGCTAGTGTTTGCTACATTTGCTATGGCATTCTTAGCCAATCCCACCTTCTTACAGAGAAGGAAGCGGGTGTCCTATATACCCAATTTACAACAGGTTGGTTAGTCAATCGAGACACTTTTACATTCATGTCTATATTCTACAGTTGTTTTTCATTTTCAAATAATTCAAAGTCAAATGAATATTCAAAACACTGATCAGAATTTGGGCTTTGTATCCAGTACTTTGTTCCTGAAAACAGTAACGTTATACTGGTCAGGCCTAAATAACAGTGCCAAAAAATGTAGTATGTCACCATTATACCCCTCAAAAGTAAAATAAATGTACAGTGCTACACAATGCCTAACTGCTGCCATACATATAGTAACCAAATAATCGATAAGCACTGAAGATGCAGACTTCTTGGTATAAAATCCCAGAATTCTAATAAATAATATAGAGTGTGAGATGTGTTTCACATTGCGATTACAATTTTTACAGTGTAATTGCAACTACTCGTCCCATTCCACTTGAATTGGATGGAGCAGTTGTAATTATACTACGCTGCCTCTAGAAAGTAGACAAAGTGCAGGTAATTTTGAAGAGGAAGCAGCACTCACACCTGGACATATCCCCAGTTTCACCGCTCCGGCCCCTGTGACGTGAGTATCTGAGCATTTCATGCTCCGATGCTCTCCCTTGCCCTGCGCTGGATCGCGCAGAGCAAGGGCTTGTTTGTCTATATTTTCACACTGCTAGGCAGAGGCTTCCGTCTAGCAGTGTTGCTGCACTGATGGGTGGGCTATAGCATTGCCCTAGCTGTTTTACAGGCTAGGGCAGTGCCAAAGCCCGCCCATTAGTGCCGGTGAAATCACTGGCACTACTGCTAGGCGGAAGCCTCCACCTGGCTTACCCTATGGAGAGCCTGGTGCATCACCGGATCTCCAGAAAAGCCTTTGTCCTGTGCGATTCAGTGCAGGGCAAAGGAGAGTATTGAAGCATGAAATGCTCTGATGCCCATATCAAGGGGGCTGCCTGGGTGAAAATGGGGGTATGTCCGGGTTCAGCAAGGTATAGAAGTACTGAGTACCTGAAGGCATGCTTTAAATTGTTATTATGCCAACTGTTAGCATTTAATAATTTAGCAAAAATTGCAGCCTCTGCAGGTGAAATACTTGGCGAGAGCAGGCTTCCCCTGGCAAACTTAGCTAACTGTCAGAGTTGCCAAAAGCCAAAATCATGGCATCTGCAAATGACAAGAGGTATCTCTGAGACAACCACTTTTATAGAAAGATGTTCCTTTTTAAGAAATCTAATATGAATTCATAATAAAATGATAGCACCAAGGAACCCCATACGTTTTGTGCTTGTAGGCCAGTGCAGACAGTGATCGAGCACGAGGAGCTACTTGCTTTTAGGCTGTCAGAACTTAATATTGGCCAACCCATGCTGAGATATGTGGAGGAACTTTTCACTAGAAGATTTATTGACTGGAGGGAGACCCTTCTGCACAGCTGGATTAAAAATGTAACTTGTCTAATTTCTAATTAGCCTTGCTGGCTTGGGTTTGTCCTCCAATAAGTCGAAATTAATCACGCAAGAACAAAAAGTGTAGACAGTCGACATACAAAGCAGAAACATTTTGCAGGATTTTTAGGCCTCCTTAGAAGTTCTGTGGACTTTTCGAAGAAAACTTCTGTTTCCAACCTGCCTAGTGAAGAAAATGATGGAATGTTCCTTATGAAGGGTGTAATTCATTAATCAATAGCAATGACTTCACCCCCGGGTCTGTTTGAGCAGTGGGTCCATGTGAGAAACAATATGCCGGCTGTACTAGCACTCCAATCATCACCAGAGTTTATTCACAGAGCAAATAGTTTTTGTTTAGAGGTATAATGGAAAAAAAATAACATGTCACAGCCAGAGCAGGAAATAGTTTATTACTTACACAAGGGAGGTAAAAGAAGTTGTATTCAAGACCTTTTTATGAAAAGGCCATTATGTGAAGAAATATGAATTATGTTTGCAGTAGGGCAGGCAGGGTTATAGCTGGGTAAGGGGGAGAACACTTTGGAATTAACCCTTTACTGCTGAGAATATAATTTTTTATACAGAATTCTAAGCATTAAATGGCATCCTTGATCTGGTTTAGTATTGTTTTAATTTTTTTGCTGAGAAACATTTTTTGTTTTTGTTTAGCAGCAATAGATCACTGTAGAAATTGGATGTGTAGACCCATAGGCATAACTGGCCGCTTCTGGTCCCCAGTGCAAAAGCTGCACTTACTATATAGAAGTGTCCACCCTTACCTTACCTTTGTTTAAGGACTCTAACTTTTCATGAAACCAATTAAATACAATATCATGGCATGCTACCAAAACACTTTCAGGCTGCAATTCTCAGCACAGCCACTGGGATACCTGACATAGACATTTAGTGACACAATATCACAAATTTATGTCCTCTTGAAAAGCTGGTCATTTCAAGGCAAACATATCAGAACATGTCCAACCAAGAGGACAAGCAAGAATGGACATATCTGGAGGTTATGACTGTCCAGGCCACACGTTTCAATATTTTAAAATGTCACAGGAAAGCTACATGTGAAATATAAAAATAATACAGCTACACTATACTAAACTATTGCAAGATGTAGTACAATCTCAGCAGCCTTCACTCGTCAGTGAATCATGGACGTGTGCTGTCTGTGGTTTCCATTGACTTTAATGTGTATTCACACTTCAGTGGTTTTTCACAGACTGTGGGTCCTTGGTAATACCAGGGAAACATGCCCTCTTTTCGTCCACGACTATGGATAACTCACGCACTTTATAGTCTCTGGCTGGTTTCAGACGAGTCAGTGTCACGCTCCAGACTCGCAGCGCAGCTCCGTTCCTGAACTTCCAGCACTGCCGGGGTCGCATAGCATTATATTGATTTATAATGCTATGTAACCCTTACAGTACTGGAATGTATTGGATAACACTGACAGCATTATGCCAGTGATGTCCAATACTAGAGATGAGCGAATTTCAGGTTATGAAATTCGTTCACGCTTCGTTTACTGGTAAAAGGTGAATTACGTTATGGATTCCGTTCTATAATGGAATGCCTTTAGAGGCATTCCGTTATTCATTCTCTCATAATAGAAGTCTATGGGCTGCAAAACGGATCTGTTCCGTTTCCGTTATGCAGGGGAGTCTCTGTTACCCATGCACGTGGTCACCATCTCCTGCATGACCTGATAGAAAAGGAACAAGAAACCATTGTACCTGTGTGTTACACTATAAAGGAAAACCAGTCATGCACAGGAATCTATAGAGTGAAGAGCAGGAGCACAGGTCAAGTGGGAGAATGTACAGTAAGCCTTTGATTTGCCGTCCTTATCTATACAGGTTATAGTACTTTTATTGGATACTTCTCTGATTTCCGACCTAAGATAAGTGCGCCGTTTTTTTCCCTCTGATTGCCGTTTCCTTTGTTTACATGTGATACAATGAAAATAATGTGTTAATCTTTAGCCGCTGTTCACGAGTGACTGAATGGACTGTACTGTGCATAAAGGGTGACTAACACGTCCACTGCATTTCCGTTCTGGTATCAGTTCCATATCTACAGTAGTTAGAGCTAAGTTTTCCTTTGGGGCACTCACCTACATAACCATATCAGACAGGTACATCTAGAGCAAGCACAGGCCCTGCTCTTGTGCAATAATCCAACTTTTTTATATATGCTACGATTATGCGATTTTATTTGATTCGTCCATCAGATTCGATTCAGTCTGATTAACTTCAGTCCAAATTGAAAGCGCCCTAATTGGCCTGAAAAGTCATGTATGACACTCTAAGGTCTCCTAAATCCAAGCTCTTTAACCATGACAGTATTAGGGTACTTTCACACTTGCGGCAGGACGGATCCGACAGGCTGTTCACCATGTTGGATCCGTCCTGCGGCTATTTCGCCGTGCCGCTGGACCGCCGATTCGTCCCTATTGACTATAATGGGGACGGGGGCGGAGATCTGGCGCAGCACGGCGAAAGCCGCCGGACTAAAAAGCCTGACATGCAGTAATTATAGTCAATGGGAACGGAGCGGCGGTCTGGCGGCACGGCGAAATAGCCCCAGGACGGATCCGACATGGTGAACAGCCTGTCGGATCCGTCCTGCCGCAAGTGTGAAAGTACCCTTAGTTATGTCAAAGTGACAGTGACATATATGACTATGAGTAAACAGATACGTAAAAGAAAATGGTTCCAACATCCAAGATTATAAATGTTGCCGTCGTCTTTATTTATCTTCGGTAAAAATACAAGTTTGCAGACAGCACCTCCCTCCACTGCCCAGTAACATGTTTCGAACTTCATTGTTCTTTCTCATATTTGGTTATGAGTAAGAACTATTAAGTTTGAAACATGTTAACCGGGCAGTGGAGGGAGGTGCTGTCTGCAAACTTGTATTTTACTTGTTTACTTGTTATTTTACTTTAACATTTATAATCTTGGAACCATTTTCTTTTACGCATTTGTACGAGGGACTTGTCTAGTCTGTTCCGTGCAGTGGAAACATATGGTGAGCTGGAATATAATTTTTGTGTGGACTGAGTAAACAGATAGTTGCCGGTGGTATCAAACAGCCAATATAATAAAAACACATCACTGTACAATCTTTTTTAACTTAAAAAAAAAATAAAAGATCCTTTTTTGGTGGCAGATACCTTCTTCTCTGTCTTCTGATCTGTAAAATGCTGGCTGCCATTTTCAGCCATTCATAAATGTTTCGGATTAGAGAAATTCAGAATAAATTCAATCTCAAATTGTTGGGGTTAGGGTTATTTTTTCAAATTCTTTGATTATAGTTTTTCTGCTAGGTCGTCAATACTTACCGTATTTATCGGCGTATAACACGCACTTTTTCCCCCTGAAAATAGGGGGCAAATGATGTATGCGTGTTATACGCCGATTAGGGCTGAAACGTGTCCTCCGGAGGCCAGAGAGGCAGGACTGAGCCGGCCGGCACAGCGGAGGGAGGAGGAGGGAGTCCCTCCCTCCCCACTGTGAGCGGCTGCCGCTGAAGACCAACGAGGACAGAGTAGGAGGAGGAGGGGAGGGACTGTGGCCACTGCGCACCAATGAATGTGCCGGCCATATCCCACAGTTCCGATCGGAGTCCCAGCAGTGTAATGCTGGGGCTCCGATCGCTTACCATGGCAGCCAGGAGTCACGCTACTGAAGCCCTGGCTGCCATGGTATGTTAGTGAGCAGAGAGCAGCGCATTATACTCACGTGCGCTGTGGCCGCCGGTCGCTCCTTCTTCTGTCTGTGCGGCGGATTGCTAATGCTTACAGCATTAGCAATGCGCCGCACAGACCTATGAGAAGGAGCGACCGGCGGCCACAGCGCACGTGAGTATAATGCGCTGCTCTCTGCTCACTAACATACCATGGCAGCCAGGGCTTCAGTAGCGTGACTCCTGGCTGCCATGGTAAGCGATCGGAGCCCCAGCATTACACTGCTGGGGCTCCGATAGGAACTGACACTGCCACCAATGATGGGGGGGAGGAGGGGGACCCTGTGGCCACTGCCACCAATGATTAATACTGGGGAGGGAGGGGGGGGGGTTTGCGTTACCAGAGGGGGCAGATCAGAGGCTTTATTTGAAATTTATTTATTTTTCCTGAAATTTCCCTCTAAAATGAAGGTGCGTGTTATACGCCCGTGCGTGCTATACGCCGATAAATACGGTAATTGGTAGGTGCGCAGCTCAGGTCACCAGAACAAAGGGTAGGCAGTGCTGCAACGAATCACGTTGCTCTTCATTGTTATCCAGGCACAGTGATCCATCCGTACAGGAGTCTCTCATATTCATTCAGAGAGGACAATGAGGCCTTTTTGTCATGATCTTAGGGATGCAGAGGTTTGAGACACAGACAGTCTGTACTAAGAGTAGGCCACCAGTGTTCTAGTTCCAGACCAATACTTTGCTTGCATTGAGCTGACTATTTGTTACAATTTTCAGCGCCACCTGGTTGAAGACAGGAAAATACAGATGTAGCAGAGCTAAATGTACTGTGCATTATAGGTTGTCACAGTGCATGAGCCAAGCAGCTCCCTTTAAGTGGTTGGCCCATCTGGGACATTGATGCCGTTAATGTCAGATAGGTGCGAGTTTCTCACCTGGGCCCCCAAAGTGGGCATGCTCTCTATTCATTGCTATGGGAATTCTGAAAAGGGTGGTCCTGTTCTGGAGATAGGAGAGTCCATTACTTGTAAAACATGTGAAAATAATTACATTTGCAATATAAAAATGCAACTATAATAATGTTTATTTATTGCAATAACTCGTGTTAGTGGTAGCACCCCCTAGTTATGCATCCCAAATCCTGCCTCTAGCTTCACCAGTAGGTAGAGGAGGACATGCATGACAGGGCCGGGACAACAGGTAGGCGCCTAGGACACCAACTCACTACCTATATTGGGGGGGGGGGGGAACAATCACTGCCACATTTCTTGCTGCTCAGCCTCATAGGCCGCAGGCTACTAGAACTGAAGCCTATGACGCAGTAGAATTGTGCAAGTGGTCACGGATGACATTACTGTGACCTCCTGTGCCTGGTCCTAACGAGGGGGTCATCATCTACTGGGGACACCAAGGGGGGGGGGGGAACCTGAAATATAACTGGCACTAAAGAGGGGGTCATCATCTACTGGGGGAACCAAGGAGGGTGAACATTATATATAACTGGCACTACAAGGAAAATCATTATCTACTGCATTACAGGGGGAGCATTATATATAAACTGGACACTACAGAGGATATATATATTGTAAGAAGGTACAAGGAATCATTGTGGATGATAGGTACGCGTCACCGAGGTTCCTGGCCTCGGTGGAGTAAGAGCTGGTTTTTACGTGTCAGCAGCAGTTGCTGTTTGACACCTTGATACTTAGTATGGCTGTAATAGCTGATCCGGGACAGCTCTTACTGGGAGTAGTCAAAGTGCTGGGTGGGTGACTACTCCCCATGTTCCAGGCCGGGTTTTGCCAGGCATAAAAACCAGCCAGCACTGCCAGATGGAGAGGTATACCTTTGTCTGACAGTGGAGCTCATAAGGTCTGTGTGCTGTGATCTGAGGGCTGTGTTGGGATCCGCGGCTTGATGGTTCAGATTCCTGTGAGAGCGAACAGGTCGCCTAACGCCTGCCTGTGGACTTGTCAAAGCAGAACTTCCAACAGGGTGTGAAGTAGCACCCAGGAGAAAAAAGGTGACTGTTTTGTATATGAACTTTTCATGTGTTTGAACGATCACCAAGCACCTTGCATTTTTGTTTTTGCTTTCACGTGTGAATAATCACAGATTTTTTTGAACCAAGAACTTGTACTTTGCCTCTGTGCTGCACCCGCTAATCCTAACTACCAGAGCGAAGCCCCACAATATATATATACACATACATACATACACTCTGTCACTATGGTGGGGGGGGATGGGGGGCGGAGGACCATTTTATACTGGAACTATGGCAGGGGAGGAGCATTATACTTATAAATATATATTGGAACTACAGGAGCACCATAATAAATACTGTAGCACCATGGTTATATTATTACTAGGGGCATTATTATTGGGCACAATATGAGGGGCATTGCTACTAATCAGGGAACTTTTGGGAAGCATTGTCACTATTGTGGGCACTATTACTGAAGAGGGCAGCCTGGAATCACTATTACTATGGTGGGGACTATCTATATGGCACTGTTGGTTCTGACAGTATAGTGTTTGTGGGTATGGGGGGAGCACAGCGGGCACAGTATTGGGGAGTAGTAGCAGGAAAACATTGGCCTGTATAAATTTGGGGGCTGATCTGGGGTCTATATCATTTTGAGGTTGGAGTTGCAAAATCTGTATCCATCCCCCATCTACCATATAGTAATACTGGTGTCTTCTGGACACATTACAAAAAATAAAGGATGCTACCACTGGCTCCAAGGTAATCTGTCTCGGCCAATATGCATAAATACTTATGGTAAGGCCACACGGACAGGTTAATTCAAAATTGGTGAGAAGTCGTATCTGTCCATTATATTTTCTCCCCTTTTATGATCCACTCCTGATTTTGGCTTCTAAAACTGCATGCAGAAACCTGACCGTGTGGCGGCATTTCATGTGCTTTTTCTCTTCAAATATATTTTCCATATGCCCTTTAAAAGGTGCTGTACAGGATTGAAAAAAAAAATACATGGTTTCCTTCTTCCATACCTAACCTGACCATGGAATAATCCAGCTCAGCTCCACTAAAATCAATGGGGTAGAGCTGCAATTCCAGACACAACCTGTGGACAGGTGCAGCACTGTTGTGGGAAGGAAGCAGCCATGTTTTTCTAACCCCGTAATGGCTTTTCACAAAATACGGTATGTTATGGTAAACGATGATAAATGTTACAATATGGCCTTACATATTGCACATAGGGGGGCATAGCTAAGTGGTGCAGAAGTAGTCATCACAAATAGGATTCCAACATCAGAGGACCCATAGGCCACAGATGAACAGTTATACTGTAAGTACGTTAAGTTGATGGGCAGAGGTTTGATAAGTGTGGGGTGTCAGACCCCTTCTGATCAGATAATGATGGCCTATCTTGACGATAGGCCATCAATCTTAAAGGGAACCTGTCACCTGGATTTTGGGTATAGAGCTGAGGACATGGGTCGCTAGATGGCCGCTAGCACATCTGCAATACCCAGTCCCCATAGCTCTGTGTGCTTTTATTGTGTAAAAAAAACTATTTGATACATATGCAAATTAACCTGAGATGAGTCCTGTCCCTGAGATAAGTCCTGTATGTGAGATGAGTCAGGGACAGGACTCATCTCATGTTAATTTGCATATGTATCAAATCAGGGTTTTTTTGCACAATAAAAGCACACAGAGCTATGGGGACTGGGTATTGCGGATGTGCTATCGGCCATTTAGCAACCCATGTCCTCAGCTCTATACAGAAAATCCCGGTGACCGGTTCCCGTTAAAGTCCTGAAGAACCCCTTTCATTTGAACATTTATTCATGGTTCTGATGACAACCTGTAATGCTGTAATAGTGAAGTCAGGCCTGGTTGACCTAGTCGGGATCTTCAATTATGCAAAGTGTTGTGTAATGTAATATCCTCTATTACTGGCTAAGATGAATTGTGTTCCCTGAGACTGCTTCCTCCATATCTTACTGCAAATAATGTCACTTGCAGTTCAGTTTTTCATTGCTGCCAACAGAAAATACTTTCCATGAATACCAGTTCAGCAGAAACATAGGTTGTACCCAAGCCAAGATCTATTTCAGACAAAACAATAATTATTGGAATTACTTTGGTATGAAGCATGTGTAAGGGATCGCTCTCTCACAGGGGGTCGCAATCACAGACTTCTCCTCTGACAACGGGGTTCAAGTCCAAATGGTGCTTTATTTGGGCACTTTAGCACCAGCACAAACATAAATCCAAACCAAAATAAACACCTGTCTGGGCCCTAGCTAATACAGAGGTCTTCTCCCTGACTCGCCTCTAAAGTGCAGCTTACCCACAGGGTCTCAGGCTCCAACCCTTAGCAGGTCGGCTCACCAAACACAAGTCCAGGGGAGAGATCTGGCTTCACTGAGCAATACGGTCTAGCAGGCCACCTGGCTGTACTGTGGGGGGGTGTATACTGTGTGGGTGCCTGTATACTGTGGGGGGCTGTATACTGTGGGGGCCTGTATAGTGTGGGGGGCCTGTATACTGGAGGGGGCCTGTATAGTGTGGGGGGCTGTATATTGTGGAGTGCTATACTGCTGTACTGTATACTGTGGGGGTCTGTATACTGTATACTGTGGGTGCTGTATAGTGTGGGGTGCTGTATACGGTGAGGTGCTATACTGTGAGGTGTTGTATACTGTGGGGTGCTGTATACTGTGGGCTGCTATACTTCTCTACTATATACTGTGGGGTGCTATACTGCATACTGTGTGGTGCTGTATACTATAGGGTGCTATACTGCATACTGTGGGGGGCTGGGGTGCACTGTAACACTAGGGTGAGCCGAGCCCCGGTCTCCTTCCTGCAGAGCGGTGCCCACTTCCAGCCTGAGCCCAGCTGCCCAGAGCACTGATCCTGAGCCGCTGGAGTCTTCAGAACTGGAAGTATTTAGTCATTCACTGTACTATACCAGGTGTGTGGATTTTTTGTGTCTTGTGGTGGAGGGCGTGATTGCCTGCTAAGGTGTGGGAAGGCGGGATCCAGGGGGCCCAAGTAAATTTTTGCCCAGGGTCCAATCAATATTAAAGACGGCCCTGCATACCCCCACCATACCACTACCGTGCACTTTACCACACATGCTTCAGAAATACTCTCCACACCACATCTTGCAAGACACATTCTGAGTGTGCCCTAAAAAGTGCACATTTATACATTTACTGGCTTCAAAATGTATTAAAAGCGGCATTTCACACCCCCAGTCTTAATCTGTCTCCCGGTGACATCAGATGCTCCGCAATTAATACTTTTGGAGCATCTCTGCAGGTTGCTGCACCCAGAACTGAAATCTATGCCAACAAGTGAGCTGGTATAGATTTCAGGTATGATCTATGGCAGTTTCCTGACCACTTATCTCGGACCCCGCACCCGTCCATTCCGGACCCTGGTCACTTTTTGGAGGTGAGCAGGGAGTAAAGCCCCCCCCCCCCCCCCCCCCCAAAAAAAAGTTGCTAACTTTTGTGCAAGCAAGGCATACAAAATGCCGTTGTCTATAAAAACCCAACTGACCAAATTATGGATTCATACGGAATCCATGATGATAATTACATTGTGGAGCGTTTTATTACGGAGGTTTGCTCCTTTCAAACCAATACTCCTAATATAATTGGAATACCAATGGCTTAATACTACAGAACCACAGGGACTGCCCATTGTATGATTGTTCCCTCCCATGGTCCAATAAGGTAGGCTTAAAGGGGTTGTGCCACCAAAAATATTCTACAGTTTTAAACCACACCTGCATCTGAATATTTTTGTAATTGCATGTAATTAACAATTTAGTATACCCACTGAGTTATTCAATAAAATACATCTGTTCTGTATAACGCCTGCTGCTTTTTTTTTTTTCATATGTCTTTGTCCAGCTCACTGAGACGGCCGTACAAGCTGAGTTTCATCCTTCTACTGCCTGCTACTTTCACATTAGCGTTCGGGGCTCCGCTTGTGAGCTCCGTTTGAAGGGGCTCACAAGCGGCTCCGAACGCATCCGTACTGCCTTAATGCATTCTGAATGGATGCGGATCCGCTCAGAATGCATCAGTCTGGCAGCGTTCAGCCTCCGCTCCGCTCAGCAGGCGGACACCTGAACGCTGCTTGCAGCTGACTCGAGGAGGTAAGATATTCTCAGACCACTCATACCCCATTAACCCCTATCCCAATAAAACACGTAGACCGTAATTCTTGGTGGAAAGGCCATAGCAGCCGTTTATTAAAACAGCACTAATATTCGAACATCATTTTTAAAACCATACATTATTAAATATCATCAAATAAATACAAACATAACAATACAATGTGATAACATTTTACTTCTGCGGTAGGATCCTAGAAGGCAACCCTAGCAAGCTGCGATCTTCACTCCACACATCTTCCACCTTACCCTCGGCCGCACTCGCCGACCCAAGGGCACCAAAATCCTCCAAAAACCATATATTCCTCTACCCCTGTAGGCCTTTTTAGCCCAACAGGAGCCCCCATCTTTCAGCTTACCGAACCACATGGATGCATGCTCCAACGTGTCATGCACCTACTAAAACATAGTATTGCCTTCCAGGACCCCCCGTTACCTGCCCCCTGCTATGACAAACATCGCAAACACATAACTCCAAAACCAGGGCGGGAGGGTGGGCAATTCACCAACAATAATGACCTCCGGTGCCGCTCCACCCCCTCTACCCCACATATAAACGGCCCGCGAAACTGCCGCACCGCCCCTTACTCCTCCCCGGCCGCATTCCACCCCCCTTCCCCAAGTAAATTAACCCTATCCTGGTCTGCTACTTCCCCCTCAGTCAACTATCACTGCGCTACATCTGCGCCTCGCTCCGTTGCCCTGAGTTCGGGTGTCCGCCTGGCCGTGCGGAGGCAAACGGATCCGTCCAGAGTTACAATGGAAGTCAATGGGGGCGGATCCGTTCGAAGGTGACACAATATGGTGCATTTTTCAAACGGATCCGCCCCCCCATTGACTTTCAATGTAAAGTCTGGACGGATCCGTCTGAATACAAATTGTACTTAGACTTTTTTAGTAAAATATAATGCAGACGGACCGGATACCATTGTTCCGTCTGACCGGATACCATCGTTTGCATTATAGGAGCGGATCCGTCTGTACAAATACCAGACGGATCCGCTCCGAACGCAAGTGTGAAAGTAGCCTTAGCTGTGACAGAGAGATGGAGTTGCAGCAGAAAGGACACATCCTCTTGACTTGAATGTGAGGTACAGGGCCGGTTCTAGCTTTGCTAGACATCATATATTACATGACAATCTCTTTCTGATTTTGTTTTTTACATTAATCATGGGATAACCCCTTTAAATGGTGGATGCCAGTGAATGAGATGAGTGGTCTTGGAGAAATATAGCCATAGCCATCTCATAAAAATAAAGTCACTGGATTGCATCATGACCAATGTGCCGCCCTGTTCTTTGCTGCTGGTTGAGTAGTTGCAGGTAGCTTTACAATCCATCTTTGTTTTCTGCTTCAAGTTCACTTTCAAGTTCACGAAAACATAAAAGTAAATGTTTAATCGCTCCAAACCGTCTTATACCATGGGGAAGCGGCAATCTTTTTAGGACTTGTTTAAACGTGGAAGCAGATGTCTGCTGAAGGTCGTCAGGGCTGTAAATTGCAGACTTCATGACAGGTTTGATACAGTACTTGGAAAAAGTTTTACACTAGTTTCTTCATAGAGATCTCCGCTAACCATATAAGCTTTCAAAACTATCATAAAAAATGACTATATCAACCTTACTATCATTCTCAGCAATAATATATCACAATATGATAAAGTGAGGCTTCCACACCGACATTTACGGTTTGTGAAATATGGAAGGGGCGGTTTATTGGAGCGCACACCTGGTCAGCATGTGATGCAATTTCCCCATCCTATCCTTTTGTTATGAGTGTGTCTGGAAGAAGTTTTAATGTGAAGAAAATAAAATCACACTTGGCCTGAGCGTGTCTGTAACCCCCCATTCACACTGGACAGGCCACCGTGTGAAGGTACAAGGTAGTTCAAAAATGTCTTATCAATGTCCCTACCAATATCAACGATCCCCTAAGAGAAGTGGCAGGAGAAGGGCAAGACAAAGTAGGCAGCAATTTAGGGCACCAGTGAGGGGGGCACAGTTTCCAGAAAAAAATGCTCTACTTTCAGATATTTTTGTTAAACCAGGCGAAATGCTGAGCAAAGAGATTGCGGTGTGTGGAAAAGGGAAGTGTGATGATAGCAACGTTAGAGATAGGTTGGATGGAGGAGCAGAGGGCAATTAAATCAGTGATTCATCCGACCGCTGTTACGCTGGACTGAAAGAAAGTGGGGCATATCCTGAACTCCCTCCATTGCAAAACCTTCTCCTACGCCTGCCGAAGAGAGTCTTTTAAAGTGGGAACTCTTTCTTGTGATTGGAAGGGTCCAAGCAGTCGGACCACACCGATGAAGTACTTAAGTTCTTATGGTGGGAGACCACTTTTAAATGCATTTACCATCATAACTTACTTGGGGTGTTAATTCAGCCAAATAATTCATCAAATGATCATGAGAAGTGGCAAATCCGCCTCTTTCTTCTCTGCGCTGGCTGTTTCATTGCATTTCCTGGATGGTAACTTCCATTTTGACAGTGCTGCAGCCTATCGCAGGTCACCCCTGCTGCCGGCAATTGGCTTCAGCGGCATCAAAAAATGGAAGTGGACATCTTGGAAGCACAGTGGAGAGACGGGAAATAGGTAAGTAGGCTTCCTCCCCTCGCAGGTCTACCCAAGAGGGGGGGGGGGGGGAGGGTGGTTGGCTAAACCCGCTCAAAGTGGCACAGTTGGTCAGGTTAGAACTCTTCTGATATGTGCATTGGTCTCCAAAATCAGTGTGTATAAACCCAAATATGACCATCACTGAGAAGTGTACAAGAAGCTTCTTCTTTGCATCAATTCATCAACTTTTCAGTGCAAGGTGAGGAATTTTCACAACCATAATTATCCTGCAGGACGATACAAGCACAGACACTTAATCCCTAGTTATCTCTAGATTCCTTCCCATAATAGTATAGTATTACAGATATATCTCCAGTCCTATAGCACCATGAGTTATATTTTCCTCTTTCTCCTCGGGCATAGTTGATAATCCTTAATGGTCCATGAGAAACATTTTAGAAAAACCTCCCATAATTATAACTGTGAGTGTCCAATCATAAGCTCAAAGATGATATACAAGTCAGTGCCTCATGTATTTTTGTATTTTCTTGCTGCTTTGCTGCTTTTTACCTCAGCTCTGTTAGGGCTAAGGGCTCTTTCACACCTGCGTTCTTGTCTTCCGGCATAGAGTTCCGTCGTCGGGGCTCTATGCCGGAAGAATCCTGATCAGGATTATCCCAATGCATTCTGAATGGAGTGAAATCCGTTCAGGATGCATCAGGATGTCTTCAGTTCCGGAACGGAACGTTTTTTGGCCGGAGAAAATACTGCAGCATGCTGCACTTTTTGCTCCAGCCATAAAACCTGAAGACTTGCCGCAAGGCCGGATCCGGAATGAATGCCCATTGAAAGGCATTGATCCGGATCCGGCCTTAAGCTAAACGTCGTTTCGGCGCATTGCCGGATCCGACGTTTAGCTTTTTTAGAGTGGTTACCATGGCTGCCGGGACGCTAAAGTCCTGGCAGCCATGGTAAAGTGTAGCGGGGAGCAGTATACTTACCATCCGTGCAGCTCCCGGGGCGCTCCAGAGTGACGTCAGGGCGCCCCACGCGTATGGATGACGTGATCGGGAGCCGCGCGGACTGTAAGTATACTGCTTCCCCACTCCCCACTACTACTATGGCAACCAGGACTTTAATAGCATCCTGGCTGCCATAGTAACACTGAAAGCATTTTGAAGACGGATCCGTCTTCAAATGCTTTCAGTACACTTGCGTTTTTCCGGATCCGGCGTGTAATTCCGGCAAGTGGAGTCCGGACAACGCAAGTGTGAAAGAGGCCTAAGCTGTGGTCTGTTACTAGATGTCACAGCGGCGGCTCACTTAACTGTCCTGGCATTCCAGATCCGCTTCCCACTGTCTCCCTTCCGGCAGGCAGCTCTGTCCCTCCATGCAGGCTTCTTGCCAGCAAGGATCCTCCTTTCTGCCCGTAGGGCATGCACACACTCCCTCTGGCACTCCCTTTAGGCACCTTCCTGGGAGCGTACCTGAGCAATAAGTTCCTAGCTTCCTGCAAAGTCTGCCGTGCGTTATTCGTTTGTTTGACCGTGTTCTGACTTATACCAATTTACTAGATTGTGACCCTCCGCTTCCTGACCTCTGTATTGACCCTTTGCTGCTTTCCCTGACCTTGGACTGTTCATATTGTTCTCTGCCTGCTCTGACCTCAGCCTGTCCCTATGGTTTTGCCTGACCCCTCCGTGCTCTGAACCAGTGTCTCTGACCCATGGGTAAGCTGTCAATCATACAGAGAGTACTTCAGGAGGTAGTCGCCTGATGATTCCCCTGCAGCGAAGTCCAGATTCCTGTACAAGGATTAAAGGATGAAAACCAGGGGACTGCCAGGATAATGCCCTTAGGAGCAGCTCAAAGCCTAATCTGTTGGTTGACACACAGTTCCACACCCATTACCGAAACATTAGAGCTCAATCGCCCCTGATCAAGCTTTCTTGGCGAAACCTGGGTCGGGCAGTCTTGTTAATTTGGATGTGTACTGACGATTGTTCAAAGCCTGTTGATTTTATACTTTTGTGAGTATAATAAAAAAACTGTTATTTTATGGAAAATTGGTGGGTCTTCACTATGTGCTGCAAACTCTAAAATCCACAGAAGGGTCGTTGTTGATCAAGACTACTCTTTAGTGGAACTCGGATGTTCGGCTCCACTGGAAGAGATTGCTGCATCCTCCCATACACACTCGATAACTACAGCTTGTACCTGGCAGCGCGACCACCTGTTTTGATTGAACAGGAATTGATAATGATGACCTATCCTAAGGATCTCATCGGCGGGAGACCTGAAAGGAATGACCTGAAACTAGGCCATGTGACCAATATACTATGACAGCACATGGCTTAGGAAGAGCCCTCAGTGTTCATAGAAACATAGAATGTGTCGGCAGATAAGAACCATTTGGCCCATCTAGTCTGCCCAATATACTGAATACTATGAATAGTCCCTGGCCCTATCTTATATGAAGGATAGCCTTATGCCTATCCCATGCATGCTTAAACTCCTTCACTGTATTTGCAGCTACCACTTCTGCAGGAAGGCTATTCCATGCATCCACTACTCTCTCAGTAAAGTAATACTTCCTTATATTACTTTTAAACCTTTGCCCCTCTAATTTAAAACTGTGTCCTCTTGTGGTAGTTTTTCTTCTTTTAAATATGCTCTCCTCCTTTACCGAGTTGATTCCCTTTATGTATTTAAAAGTTTCTATCATATCCCCTCTGTCTCGTCTTTCTTCCAAGCTATACATATTAAGGTCTTTTAACCTTTCCTGGTAAGTTTTATCCTGCAATCCATGTACTAGTTTAGTAGCTCTTCTCTGAACTCTCTCTAGAGTATCTATATCCTTCTGGAGATATGGCCTCCAGTACTGCGCACAATACTCCAAGTGAGGTCTCACCAGTGATCTGTACAGCGGCATAAGCACTTCACTCTTTCTACTGCTTATACCTCTCCCTATACATCCAAGCATTCTGCTGGCATTTCGTGCTGCTCTATTACATTGTCTTCCCACCTTTAAGTCTTCTGAAATAATTACTCCTAAATCCCTTTCCTCAGATACTGAGGTCAGGACCGTGTCAAATATTCTATATTCTGCCCTTGGGTTTTTACGCCCCAGGTGCATTATCTTGCACTTATCCACATTAAATTTCAGTTGCCAGAGTTCTGACCATTCTTCTAGTTTTCCTAAATCCTTTTCCATTTGGCGTTTCCCTCCAGGAACATCAACCCTGTTACATATCTTTGTGTCATCAGCAAAAAGACAAACCTTACCATCGAGGCCTTTTGCAATATCACTTATGAAGATATTAAACAAAATTGGTCCCAGTACAGATCCCTGTGGAATCCCACTGGTAACATGACCTTGTTTTGAATGTTCTCCATTGACTACAACCCTCTGTTGTCTGTCACTCAGCCACTGCCTAATCCACTCAACAATATGGGAGTCCATGCTCAATGACTGCAGTTTATTGATAAGTCTTCTATGTGGGACAGTGTCAAAAGCCTTACTAAAATCTAGTGTCAAAAGCCTTACTAAAATTCATGGAGCGCCGTCCTCCTCTAAGAGCTGATTCGCGTGGGTCCCAGGTGTTGGACCCCACCAATCTGATAGAAGATAGGCCATTAATATCTTTTCCCAGATAACCCCTTTAACTGACGTGCATACAGGTAATCTGAGACAAACCCCATGCCTCATCATTTGTTCAGGATGCTGCTCTCTCCTTTTGGAGTTTTGCCACCTGTGGCCAGGGCCGGTGCAAGGATTTTTGCCGCCCTAGGCAAAGATCAATTTTTCCCCTCATGTCACTCACTCACTGACATGCACTCAGACACTCACTGAATGGCGTACACAGAAACTCACTGACAGACACACATACACTCACTGACAGACAGACATACACTTACTGACAGACAGACACACACTCAGACACTCACTAAATGACATACACAGAAACTCACTGACAGACATACTCACTAACAGACACACATACACTCACTGACAAACAGACACACACTCACTCACTGACAGACATACATCTACCCACTGACACAAACACACATATACTCACTGACAAACACACAGACACTTACTGACGACAGACATCCACACTCACTGACATACACCCACAGACACTCAATGACAGACACACATACATTTACTGACAGAAAGACAGACATACATACACTCACTCACTGACATAAATACACAGGCAGACACTCACTCAGTCAAACACTTAAACACTCACCTCCCTGGGGTCCAGTGTGGTGCAGCTCCTTAGTCCTCCAGCGCGCCGTTTAGTATGCCGAGGCCGGAATGACGTCATATTCCGCCATCACAGAGGGTGCACGAGGTAGGAGTGGGGAGCTTCTAGAACAGCCTCCCTTGCCAGCCTGCCTCCTCTCCTCCGGTAATTTACTGGCAGAGCAGGCACCTGCCATCAGGGTAAGCAGATGCCTGCTCTGCCATATTTAAGAAGGACCCCCACCTCCTGGCCCCCCTGTAACGGCGCTGGGGGCCGCTCAAGAGCCGCTCGCCCAGGGCTGCAGCCCCAGTCAGGGGGAGCCCACCAGGGCGCCCCCAGCAGGCCGGCGCCCTAGGCGAACGCCTAATTCGCCTATATGGTTGCACCGGCCCTGCCTGTGGCAGAATACAAGTCTATTGTATTGAGGCACAATACAAGTCTATGGCAGACATGAACTGCTAAATTGTTTCTGTTAGGCTGTGGTTCTTCAGCTTCACCCCTCCTACTAGAACGTTCTGCATCAGTTAGAAACTGTATAGATGTAGAGCAGGCAGAGCTCCTAAGTGTCTGCAGATAGAGACCAGACTGCATGTGCGACCAGAAGAAGATGCTGAGATGGGGATACTGTGTCTGACAAAAGAGCCACAGACCCTGGACCACCATACCTTTGGCCAGGGAATCAGCTTTCTTAGAGAGAAATGGAAAGCTAGCTCAGGACTTTCCTCAGCACTGGACCTTCCTCTGCCACAGAGGAGATTGGAGAACCCAGCTCAGTACATTGCCTTTTTTGGTTTGCGCTTGAGTTCCTCCAGTACAGAAGCACACTGGTTTATTGCAAACCCTGACTCTGTAGGCGTACGGTATTTCCCATTGGGGTGCACCATGCCTTAGCATCCCATCCATAGAGTCCCCACACACGGTGACAACTCAACATTGTCCAGGGGACCCAGCGTAAAATTAGGGGCCACCTCACAGGAAGGTTATTGTACAGATAACAAAACTTCCACTATAAAAAAAAAGATTGCCAGGAATCTGTCACACAGGGGAGGACTGGGAACTTAAAGTGGTCCTGGAAAAAATACTAAAATTGGCACCGTTTTATAGTTGGGTCCAAATTGAGGGAAGGCTAGGCCAGCAATACCATTTTGTGGCACATTATACCACCCCAACAGAGCCAAATACCACAGTCCTTTACAAAATACATCCCCAAAAACCTCCACTGGCCGTCCATGAGGAGGGCCCAGGAGGCCCCCTGGGCATCGCCCACCCGGGAAATTTCCCTGTAAGGTCTATGGCCAATCCGTCCCTGCTGTCACATATATACTCAGGTAACTGATTCGTAATAAGCTAGAGGGAAGCTTGGAAAGTTGCTTTATAGGAGAAGAGTTGGTGATTGAAATTTAGTAAAATTATAATTCCATAATTAACTTTGATGGTTTGAAAAATGCTTGAAAGCATCAATCCCATGATTATGGGAAACAATGAAAACAATATAGTTCTAACAAAGATCGAACCAGCGCTGTACCTCGCATGGGTCCATAGATTTCCCCATTTATAGCTCCAATTGCAATTCAGTATAGTTATTTTAAGCTGGCAGCTCAGGGGTGTGTCCTTTTTTCACGGTGCATGTTCTTTTTCAGGGTGTGTGTGTCCTTTTTCTGAGGGCGTGTCCTTTCTCACGGTGCATGTTTTTTTTCCAGAGGGCGTGTACTTTTTGAGGGGTGTGTTCTTTATTGGGAGGGGTGCCCTTTCTCATGTGGTGTGTCCTTTCTGCTGCAACTCTCTTCCTGTAACTGCCACAGCTTCTAACAGAAGATAGGACATGTGTTTTCGCCTCAGGTGGACAGAGAAGTAAGGGAAAGAACAAATAGCAGGTGACAATATATAGATACATTTTATTGGAAAACTCAGTGTTTATGCTAAATTCTTAATTATATGCAATCACAAAAGTATTCAAATTCAGGCATTGGTTTGAAAAATGTAGAGTATTTTTTGTAGGACAACACCTTTAATTTAACCATCTGGTTGGTTATAGGTCTGTCTTACCTCTATAAATGTCCCCTCTCGAATTTATTGTGCAAGCGATCACTAAAAACAACACTAAACTCTATCCATCCAAAATGTAAAATACCCATTATAAATGCTAACGTACCCTTAAGAAACTTGGTTCCTTCCAAACAACAGGAAGCAATAAAGAAATGTTTGCTAAGATTTTGTGCTTTGCTATGAAACTGAGAACATGATGTGTAGTCTATAGGGGGTAAATGCAAACGGACTGGTCAATTGGGTAAATCATTACCGGCAGAGGATCCCTTTTGCTTTTACTTTGAGACTTATGATTGCATTATTTAATCTGGTTTAATGACACAATTCAGTTAACGTATATTGTGCCCATATGCTTGTGAAAGATTCCTCTTGCTAATGATGTCATACAATGAATGATACATATTACAGGGACTTTAGCGGGAGGCTAGCCAGTCTTCAGGTTAGGCATTGTACACGCCATAGAAAAATTGTGCGAAGGTATAATAGAAGGCAGCCGCTCTAAGCAAATCAACACCTAAAAAAAGAGATACGCACATACCTTAAAGTCAGCACTGCGAAGGAGACACTTAGATGGGTTTTCTGAGACTTTATAACTAGTGTTGGGCGAGCATGCTCGGCCGAACACTTTTCTACTCAAGCATCGCGATGCTCGGCACATCGCAGTGTTTGGTCAAACACCGCGTGTGCTCGAGCGCGATGCTCGAGTCTCCTCCCTGCACGTTTGTTGGCTGCTATGCAGCCAATAAATGTGCACAGAGGTACAAGGCACTTAGTGATGGACGAACATCTGCCGGGGCGGTTCGCGAATGCGATCGTGCAAACGTGAGGAAAAGTTTGCGAACTGCAAGTTCGCGGAGGATCCCATTCTTTTTAATGGCAGGCGAACCTGAAAAACCTTCAGCTCATATTTGCAGCCAAGAAATAATTACTAGAAGTGCACAAATAGTCCCACAACATGGACAGTGACATTATAAAACAATGTAAGTCACGAGGTTTCAATGGTACTTGCGCTGCTGGTCTCCAGAAGGGAAGTGGGTTTCTCACAGTTACAAAATGCTGGATTACCGTAAGCTTTTCTGCAAGGTGTCATAAATCACACAATAGTGAGAGTACCTCAGGCTCAGTTAAAAAGGTAGATTTATGACACCTTGCAGAAAAGCTTACGGTAATCCAGCATAGAGGTATCGGCGCTTTGAGCCAGATAAAGGAGACATGCTGAGGTTTCCATCTTGCTTGAAAGCACACTGCGATTCAACATAAAGGTGTCGACGTCTTGAGGATAACGCCCTGTGTGAATGAGGAGCAGAGCGGTCCCATCATCCTGACATTTTGTAACTGTGAGAAACACACTTCACTTCTAGAGACCAGCAGCGCAAGTACCATTGAAACCTCGTGACTTACATTGTTTTATAATGTCACTGTCCATGTTGTGGGACTATTTGTGCACTTCTAGTAATTATTTATTGGCTGCAAATGACACTGTACCACATAAAAGGTTAGTATATAAAATAAGAATGCTCGGACTGCGAGAAAACGTCTGTAAGTGGGTAAGTAACTGGCTCAGTGATAGAAAACAGAGGGTGGTTATTAATGGTACACACTCAGATTGGGTCACTGTCACTAGTGGGGTACCTCAGGGGTCAGTATTGGGCCCTATTCTCTTCAATATAGTTATTAATGATCTTGTAGAAGGCTTGCATAGTAAAGTATCAATTTTTGCAGATGACACTAAACTGTGTAAAGTAATTAACACGGAAGAGGACAGTATACTACTACAGAGCGATCTGGATAGATTGGAGGCCAACTTGGGAGGGTGGCAAGCCGAGCGAGGACAGCAGTACAGAGGGGAAGGGATCCGCAGCACCGCAACAGGCTAGAAGAGGCAATGGGGTGGCAAAAGGAAGAAGGCAGGCCACACCAAACAGGCCCGCAACTGTTCCCCGGAGCACCTCCTTGCGGCAATCTCTCTTGCCAAGGGGTAGGTGTTCCGCAGTCTGGCACTTTTTTTACGAAAGTGCGGATGATAAAAGAATTGCCATTTGCAACCTGTGCCAGTACCAAAATGAGCAGGGGCGTGAACACTAGCAACCTCACCACCAGCAGCATGATCTGCCACATGGCATCAAAGCACCCTAATAGGTGGGCCGAATGCCTAGGTCCACAATAAGTGTCTGCGGGTCACAGCACTAACTCCTCTTCCCCTATGTGACGTGCTGGCCAATCCCCTGTCCAAGACGCAGGCCCGGATGCCTCCCGCCCTGCACCTGGACCTTCGCAAGCACCATCATCTAGCACATCCACTTCAGTGTCCCAGCGCGGCATACAGATGTCTATACCCCAGGCCTTTAAACGAAAGCACAAATACCCAGCCACCCACCCACAGGCCATAGCATTAAATGCGCACCTTTCCAAATTGCTGGCCCTGGAAATGTTGCCATTTAGGCTTGTGGACACCAAGGCTTTCGGCAGCCTGATGGCGGTGGCCGTCACTTGTTACTCAGTCCCCAGCCGCCAATATTTTTCCCGGTGTGCCGTCCCCGGCTTACATCAGCATGTGTCCCGTAACATCACCTGTGCCCTGACCAACGCAGTTATTGGGAAGGTCCACTTAACGACTAACACATAGACAAGTGCTTTTGGCCTGGGATGCTACATTTCTCTGACGGCACACTGGGTGAACGTTGTGGAATCCGGGAGCGAGTCGTACCCTGGGATGGCAGAGGTTCTATCTTCTCCTCCTCCACCACTTCCACCTCTGAATTCTCATCTTGCAGCACCAGTCAGCCATCAGTCAGTAACTGGAAGCAGTGTAGCACTGCAGTGGGGAAGCATCAACAGGCCCTGCTGAAACCTATTTGCTTAAACAGTACACTGGGTTGTAGACAGACCACCCTTTGTTCGTCTTCTCAGAGCGAATTTGATGATGATGATGAGGAGGAGAAGGGTAGTGCCCATAGCAGGTTTATTCCATCTGTTCAGCGTGGATGTGCCGAAGAGGAGGAAGAGGATGAGGAGATTGAGAGTCATCCTCCTGATGAGGACAGCGAAGTCTTGTCTATTGGGACTCTGGCACACATGGCTGACTTTATGTTATGAGAAGAGGTAAGTAAGGAAATACAGCGGCACTGCTCCTGTATAGAAGACACTCCCACCTCCTGCGATCCGGAACTCCTGAACTTGCGGCTGTATCGGGGGACCCAGATGCTGTGGTGCTCAGCGTGATGAAAGTAGTACAAAGCAAGTAATGTAGATAATAGACACGCGGCACTCACCAGGGTCGATGCTTCATGGATGCTTTATTTGCTGGTAAGCAAGATAGCGTGGGGTGCACAGGCTGGGGAGCGGACAGGCCCAGGTGTGGTTAGGTGGTGACGGCCGTTTCGCACTGAATCGCGCTTCCTCTGACCGCTACTAACGTGCAGGCGCACAAACTGTGCTTTTTAAGGGCAGACCTAGGTCATCCCCATGACGACCGTGGACACTCCCCAGGTGCGCACTGTGAAAGATACAGAAAGGAATCATTACATTGTTACACACACTTGCTGCAAGACTCTGCAGCGTAACATTTTGTAACACACTGTCACATCAAAGGAGGAGACAAGTTACACTAGCAAAGAGGAGGGGATGCTGGATATATAAATCAAGAAAATATACATAGGAGTTATTACATAAAAGCTGGTTCCCTATTGCTATATAGTGCATGGGGGAAATAAAGCACAAATAGAGGAGGTGGGGAATAGATATCTGGAACTACAGATAATGGTTTTGCCATATAGAACCTTATGCAGGTACAGGGTAGGACTATAATGGTTTTGCCAATATAGAACCTATTGCAGGTACATGATATGACATAAACCACATGGGTAGTGCGACATGTGATGAAATCAAAGACCCTATGTGTGACGCCTCTCTTCAGAACAGGGGTTGCCTGGTTTTAATGCTTGGGTTCTCCCATTGAATTCCATTGAGCTTGGGTGCTCTGTCAAGCACCTGAGCATCCCAAAGTGTTCTACTCGAGCACCCGAGCACTTTGGTGCTTGATAAACACTATTTATAACTTATGACCTATCCTCTGAATAGTATGTGACAGTGGGGATCCGACACCCAGGATTCCACGCCCATCAGCTGTTTGAGTAGGCAGTGCAGCTCACAGTAGTGCCACGGCCTTCTCACAGCTTTTCCTAGGTCATTGACGAGCAGCAACACCAAGCACAGCCATTGTACAATGTAAGGCGCTGTGCTTGGTGTGCACGGAGAAGACCGCAGCGCTCACAGGAGTGCCAGTGCCTTCTCAAACAGCCAATAGGTAGGGGTGGAGTGACGGACCCCCACCAATCAGATAATGATGACCTATCCAGAGGATGGGTCATCAGTTATAACATCTTTGAAAACCATTTTAAAGTGTACCTAACTTTGCATTAATCAGTAGTACAGTGTGTGTACATCAGGAATAGGACTAGTTCTGGCCATTATATCACTGTATATCTGGCATTTGATGTCTAATTTGCAGTTTTTTCAGACATAATGGGTGAAGACCTGCTGCCATCTACTGCACACAGAAAGTAGAGGAGAATCTCCTTACTGTCTCATAGTCACTCAGAAGCAGCCCCAGGATTATTGAGTACATGACAAAAAAGTATTGAATTGTATGGTTGTGAATAAAGCACTCAGGAAGTTTATATCTCAGCCCATGTAGTTGCAGCAGTCTGCTTGTATGTGCTCCTGCTCAATACCTATCCTCATAGACTTGCATTGACATGTGCAATATGATCCCTCTGTGAGCTGCTCCCGTCTTGGACGGGATTAAGGCATGTTTCAAAGTGAAAAGCAATTAGCAATGGACGTGGGGAGAGGTAAACAGCTAATAACATGAGAACTAGACATTTCTCACTAATAAGACATATTACAAAGTTTCTTGTGGTTGCTTGTTCTATTGAGTTATGCTAAGCTGAGTGAAAAGTTAGCAACTATTTAAAGATGAAACTGACCCCTCCCCCAATTACAGTGCCTTGTTTTTCCACCCAGGACAGAAGGTTCTGATGCTAGATCTGACTGTTTATGACCTTTGTGCCAAATCGTCTTCTTGCTTGCTAGCACAGGTTCTTGTTACCCAACAGCACTGAGAACAGGATAACCAGGGATGTTGCAACCAGGGCACTATAGTAGCCACATGGTCTGCCTCTATACTGTGAGTGTCTTTTTTTTTATTAAGGATATGTTGGATTTTTTTGTATGTTTTCTTCTATTGGTTGTTAACCATGATGAAGGTCCATATACACGGACAAATATGTCAGGCAATTATCAGGAACAAAACTACGGTAAATGTTCCTGATAATTGCCTGATCACCAGCAGAGATGAGGGCTGCATTTGCATGCAGCTGTCTGGGGACAAGTTATCATTACAGAGATCGCGGGGAATAAGCATTTATACATCGGTCTGTGTAAAAGGACCTTTCGTGTTGGTAGAGATTTAAAGGGGTTGCCTCACTTCAGCAAGTGGCATTTATTATGTAGAGA
This sequence comes from Bufo gargarizans, assembly GCF_014858855.1. Lineage (NCBI taxonomy): Eukaryota > Metazoa > Chordata > Amphibia > Anura > Bufonidae > Bufo > Bufo gargarizans. Next base: position 289,666,307 of record NC_058085.1, on the reverse strand, counting down.
AAGTTAAAACTAAATACAAGGCACTTACTAATGTATTATTATTATCCATGTTGCTTCCTTTGCTGGCTGGATTCATTTTTCCATCGCATTATACACAGTTTGTTTCCACGGTTACGACTACTCTGCAATCCAGCAATGCTTGCACAGTATAGGAAAAGGCACTAGCCTATGTGAGCTCCCATGGTCCCGGCCACCAAATAGGCTAGCGGTTTTCCTATAATGTGCAAGCACGACCACCGCTGATGGATTGCAGGGTGGTCATAACCATGGAAACGAGCAGTGTACAAAGTGATGGAAAAGTGAATCCAGCCAGCAAAGGAAGCAATATGGACAATCACAATACATTAGTAAGTGTGTTGTATTAACTTTAACTATTATATAATCTATATAATAAATGCTATTCGCTGAAGTTACACAACCTCTTTAAGGCAGAAGTACCAGAAGACCGTAGTATGTTATTAGGTGGACTTGTTATGCAAAACCTTCTTTAGTAAGCGAATTTCCTATAACCTGGAAAATTGAGAAAGTAAAGAATTTGAATATACAGTAATTAACTTTTAATCATACATGTTATATTACTATTAAGATGTCACTAAGGAACAAGGTACTAGTAAGATGGTAGAGTTATGTGCAACTTCATTTTCATGGAGCTTAAAAGAATACTCCAGAAAAAATTATAGACTATCTTATGCCTAAAACTCACTGAAAAAAGTGGCCTAAACAGGTGAAAATGCTCCAAACGCAGACACTGTGGCGTGTCTATAACCGGGTGAGCAATTCCTCCTCATGCGGTCCGCAGACAACGGCAATCCCCAGCAAAAAATGCGTACAATGGAGGATGCCGGTGCGGACCGCATGCACCACAAGGACATCTTACACAAAATGATACATTGTGCAGATGAAAAAATATATACATACACAATTCACAGAAAAAAATTCACCAAAATGATACGCAACGGACAATACTAGCCAATTCCTCAAGCCGATGTTAAAAGCTGAGAACTTTGCCAATATCCTCCAGTCAGGAACATATCGGAGCCCCTCATGCACTGACTGGAAGATATTGGCAAAGTTCTCAGCTTTTAACATCGGCTTGAGGAATTAGCTAGTATTGTCAGTTGTGTATCATTTTGGTGAATTTTTTTAGTGAATTGTGTATATCTTATGCCTAGTGTAAGGCCTAAATGAAGGGCTTAGTATATTTGGGGTTCTATGAATTTCAGGTCACAAACCGACCTTTTAGGCACTGCACTGGACATAATACAGTCAATTAGTTTGGCACACCAGCATGAAACATGTATGGCTTCTTTAAGAAAGCCTTCTCCACTTGCACTGAGACCCTAGCAGACCCTCTATATCGAGACATTCTTCTGGAGAATCTATAAACCTCTATAAACTGGAGTTTGATGGAGAAAGCTACAATATTCTTTCTGTTGGAAGTGTATGCCATCCAACAAAACTTTTTTTGACTCCATAAAAAATCTGGTACAAGTACCGAGGTGGATACCCTGATACCCTATTACAAAGTGGAGCCATAATATGGCTGTGTTCATGCAGGGGCGTAGCTAAAGGTTCATGGGCCCTGGTGCAAGAATTCAGCTTGGGCCCCCCTTTCCTCAGTGTTTTGTGGCCAGGGACAGGGGTGCACCTAGCCTTTGTGCTGCCTGAGGAAAAAATTGAAATGGCATCCCCCTCCATGCCAAATTATTGACCTAACCCCTTCCCTCCAGCCAGAGGTGTAACTTGACCAGCATGCGCTTTCTATAATACTGGTGTCTTCTTATGTGGCACAAGGGTCTTTGGGCCCCCTCCGGCTCCTGGGCCCGGTAGTGACTGCTACCTCTGCACCCCCTATAGCAACGCCCTTGTGTGCATGAACCGTAATATGCTGATGGGGGGTAGTAAGCGTCTACCTAATACATGTGCAGGTGTGACAGAGGGCTGCACACAATTAAGTGGGTGCTGTTCCAGATAGCAGTTAGGGCTCATGCACACGACCATTGTTGTTTTGCTGTCCGTTTTTCACTAAACCGTTGTTCCATATCTGAGGTTTTTTTTCTCTGATTTAAGTCCTCTTCCGTTCCATTATTGCAAAACACATATCCGTATGGTTTCTGTATTTGATCAGTTTATTTCGGATCGTAGACAGAAAGAGTAACTTATTAATCAGCAAACACATGAGCAATATGGGCTGGGTGTAGCATTTCTACAGTATGGATCCGCAAAATACGGATAACATACAGATGTGTTCCGTGTGCGCTCCGTATTTTTGGTGGACCCATTGACTTGAATGGGGCCTCGGACCGTGATTTGCGGACAATAATAGGACATGCTCTACTTTTTTGCGGAACAGACATGCGGACAAACGGAAACGGAGTGCACACGGAGTAACTTCTGTATTTTATGCAGCCCCATTGAAGTGAGTGGTTCCGCATACGGTCCGCAAAAAAAAAAAACGGAACGGAAGCGGAAAGAAAATACGTTTGTGTGCATGAGCCCTTACTGTGACAAATACACATTGGAGATTATTTACTAGCTCTATGCAAAAGTGCTAGACTATAATAATTAGCGCGAGTTTTATGTAAGTAGGACAATAAAGATCTCTGTCATATAAACAAACAGCAGATGTACGATCAGTTGACCTGTTGTAACGCCGAACTGCACCTTTGATCCAAACCAGTAAATAACCCCCTATGTGTCCTTGTGTGAGCAGCTGCCATGCTGGTATGTTTGTGCTGCTTTTTGTTCGCAGAGGTTTTCAGACTATAAAACAGAGCCAGTGCTTGGTGGCGGCATCTTGCAAGTGTCACCTGCATGCAGAGTATCCAGCCTATAATCAGCGCACTATCTTTATGGCATCATAAAGCGGTTATCACATGCACCTTTCCTAGGAATCTCTACTCTGAGATGTGTGCACACGTCCTGATAACCATGAATCTCACCAAGGGCCACGTGATGGTAATAAAGCGCTCCAGGTGTTTACTATTATTGCTGCCTTTCTGTCATTAAACGGGCATTAGCGTGGTGGGCTCAATCGTTTCTCACCTAGACTAAACTGTGCCCTCCAGGAACAGTCATTACACAAACGTGTAAACGACTGTCAAACACACATCACCGTTATAGGTAAAGGAAATGGTCGAAATTAGTCACTTTCTGTTTTTTGGCCATAAGTTTTCAATATGTTTTATACTACGGTTCTTCATCACAAGTCTTCTTTTCTACGGGATTGTTCCATTCGTATAGAATTTGTCGTATCGCCAGTGAGATACAATTTGCGCTGTATTCACATGTATTACATTTTTGTGGAGGCTCAAGCAGGCTATTTTTGTGGTAAGTACACATTACAAGAATATGCAGAAAATGGTATGAACTCACCTTAAAGGGGTTATCCGACCCCTGAAATGCTCCCCCATATGCCCGGGCCCCTCACGCACAATATACTTACCATGCTCCCCGGCACACACATTGCTCTTGGCCCCCGCTGCTTCTCCCTGTGCTCGGATGAAAACGGGTGACACTAGGGAGGCTCGTCCCCATCGGCGCCTGCCATTGGCTGCCCCCCCCCCAACACCAGATGTTTTTATCCGCGCACGAGGAGAAGCAGAGACGGCTGTACAGGTATCAGGAGCGACGCAGGTGCCGGGGAGCAAGGTAAGTGTATTATGTGTGAGGGCTCCGGGCATATGGGGGAATTTCAGGGGTTGGAAAACCACTTTAAAGAGGTAATTTCATGATTAATATTAAAAACACACACATTAAATAGTACATGACAATCTCTTTCTAACAAAGCTAGAACCAGCCCTGTACCTGACATGGTGGATCCAGAGATCTCCCCATTCATTGCTCCAATTGCTCTGCTAGATTTATTTCCAACAGGCATCTCGGAGGGTGTGTCCTTTCTCAGAGGGTGTGTCCTGTCTGCTGCATCTCTCTCCTTGCAATTGTTAGGCTGAGTTCACACGGGCGAGATTTCCGCGCGGGTGCAATGCGGTAGGTGAACGTATTGCACCCGCACTGAATCCGGCACCATTCATTTCTATGGGGCTGTGCACATGAGCGATTTTTTTCACGCATCACTTCTGCAATGCTTTAAAATCGCAGCATGCTCTATATTCTGCGTTTGTAACGCAGGACAGGCCCCATAGAAATGAATGGGGCTGAGTGAAAATCGCAAGCATCCGCAAGCAAGTGCGGATGCGGTGCGATTTTCACTCATGGTTGCTAGGTGACAGTCTATTCACTGTATTATTTTCCCTTATAACATGGTTATAAGGGAAAATAATACAATCTACACTACAACTAACCCAAACCTGAACTTCTGTGAAGAAGTTCGGGTCTGGGTACCACAGTCGGTTTTTTATCACGCGAGTGCAAAACACATTGCACTCGCGTGATAAACACTGAACATCGGAACGCAATCGCAGTCAAAACTGACTGCAATTGCGTACCCAATCGCGCGGGTTTGCCGCAATACACCGGGACGCATCCGGACCTAATCCGGACACGCCCGTGTGAACCCAGCCTTACACCTTCTAAAGGAAGATCCAGCTGCTGGCAGTTGGAGGATAGAACTGAGCATGTGTGACCACCTCTGCAAGATGGACAGAGAAATAAGTAAAAGAACAAACAGCAGGTGGCACTGCTATACAGATACATTTTATTGAATAACTCAGTGGCTATAATACATTTTTAACAACCCCTTTAAAATAAAAAAGAACAAACATCCTAGAAAATACAGCAAATATGACACATGTTAATAAAGCTGCATTGGGCTGCTATTACCTTGATGGGACCTACTGTATTGCCATATGCTTCTGATTTCATACAGAGTCAGATGGAGGTATTTTCTGTTGTATTCGATATAAATCAGAAAAAAAAGTGTTTTGTTCTATAGGGCGCCAGACTACAAAGGTCTTCTTCTCCAGGTATTCTGCTACCATATGTTGGGACAAGGAACGCCTTGAAGACAAATGGATGGCAGCTGTTTTATCTGAGTCTTCAGGATTTTTTTTCTACTGCAGTTCACTCACATGTGTTATATAAAGTAAAAGCTCAATATACAGTATATACCACTGCATTGAATGGTGAAATGATATACACCGTAACACTGCATTAGTGATGGATCTCATTGTGATTGTTGAGGCAGCATCCATTCACTGGTGGGATTTAGATTACATTTTATCCATGTAAAACCAAGGAAAGGAAAAGCGCAAAGATATGTTTATGATGTGTAGAGTTACTTAAGTCTATAGGTATGTGTTTAGTGATGTTCTTCAAACGTGCATGCTGAACGCAGTGCGAATAATACCAAGTTCATACAGCATAAAATATAGCTTCATCATACTCTACACATACAAAGCGGCAGATGTGGTTTTTCTGTGGCCCCAAGCAAAGCTATGTCTGGGGGGCCCCATCACACAGCTAAGAGTTGCCTCGCCGCACCATTAGGCTCCACCGATCACACCACCAAGCTACACCTCAGTTGGACGGCTAAGGGTTCATTCACACGTCTGTAACAGTGTTTTGCGGATCCGCAAAACACGGACACGGCAATGTGCGTTCTGCATTTTGCAGACCGCACATCGCTGGCACTAATAGAATATGCCTATTCTTGTCCGCAATTGTTGACAATAATAGGACATGTTATATTTTTTTCGGGAACGTAATTGAAGACCAGGAAGTGTGGGTCCGCATCGTAGAAATGAATGGGTCCGCAGTTCCGTTCTGCAAAATGCATGTCTGTTCCTGGTTTAGCCATTTTTTTCCGTCTTTTCCGCTAACTGTTTGTGGCCCTGTGTATTTGCTTGGCTTACATGTTGGTAAAGGTGTCTATATTCTAGTCTAGTAGAACCTGTAGATCCTGGTGCATGCAGCATTTCTATGGATACACTGGGGCAGATTTACTAATCCGATAGATGGGGTACACTTAGACTGTCTAGACCTGCACCAGATTTATCACAGGGGCTCAGGCTCAGGTATACACATTTATCTAATTTTATACCAACTACTGGTTGGCTAAGGGGATGTTCACACAATGGATTTTGAGCAAGTGCTGCTTTCTATTGAAATAAATAGGAGGCTGTGTTAAGGCTTTTTTTAAACTGATTTTGAGGCAGAAATGCTCCAAAATCAGCGCCAAAAAACTCTGTGTGAACTGGCCATAGTGGCGAGGAGCTGCAGATTATCGGGAAGGAAGCGAGGTGAAGTGCTGCATTTACATGCAGGCTTCACCTCCATCGCTCGTCCTAATACAGCGGCGTTATTTCTGGGCAACAGATCGCTGTTTAGACCGCACAATCTGCTGCCCAGAAACGATCATTTACAACAGTTTTGCTTGTTCATTAGGTGATCAGCTGAACCTTTAGATGAGGAGATTGTCGGGAACGAGTGTTCGCAGGAACGGTCATCCCCAATAGTATGCTATCGGACCATGTAAACCCGCCATTAGTTCAAGACAGAATTTTATACTAGAATTGTAGCGCAATATCAACATTAAATGTCATATATCAGGCCACGTATCCTTTCCCACAAAGCTACACCCCTTTTGCAAAAAGCCATGCCTCTTGTTGGGGGAGGCAGAGAGATAATTTCTCTAAACTTAAAAAATAATAAAGAAAACAGGCGCCACTCACCAAAGTAGTGAATTCTTCGTTTATTCCAAACAAAAGTATGCTCCAGATAGCAAGGCAGGGGCGGACATAGCATACCACGCAGGATAACAGATAATGGCAACTGCCCGTTTCGCGCTTCCTCAGGCCACTGACGTCAAGATGTCATTATGGCTCATCCTTTATACGCTGGTTTGTCAGGTTGGCACAGGAAACAATGTCAATCCCGAAGAACCAGCTACCTATACATAAGCAAAAACATATGTGCACACATAAAAACAATAAAAAATTTGCATCTACAAAAAAACTGTGAGATAGTTTTTATCATTTAGTCCTAGGAGGGCCCATAGCTCCCGATTGTATAATCCACCTCGCTTTTTTTCCTAGCAAAGTGCGATGTCTATTTCCCCCTTGTGGCAGGCACGGAACTTCCTCTGCCTCAGAGAAACTCAAAACCTTAGGATTACCTCCATGTTCAGACCTGACATGCTCTACCTTTTCCGGTACTAATAGAATTTACATATTCCCTAAACTTAGGCTACAGTCACATGACAGTAAAAAAAAAAAAATGGCCATCAAAAACAGTCATTGTAATTTTTTCATGGCCATTCTTCAACTATTTTTGCGTCCGTTTTCTGGCCATCTGGTCGTTTTTAACAGCTGTTATGCACCAGTTTTTAACAGAAGTTAAAAATCGGCCTTTAAAATGCAAAAATCCCAACCCCTATAGTGACCCCCAGCATTAATAATGTGCCCCAGAGTGGCCCCCTTTTATGATGGGGGAAAAAAAAATTACTCACCTCTTCCACTTGCACACGCAGGGACAGTCGTTCTTCACTTTCAGCAGAAGGACCTCCACTCCCAGTGTGATGACGTCACCTTGCTTTTGGTCCTTCTGCATCAGGAGAGGAGCAACTGTCTCTGGGCGTGCAAGTGGATGAGTTAAGTAACAGTTTTTTGTTTTTTTTTAACCCTTAAAAGGCCATTTTTCACTAGTGTACCCCTTTTTAATGGCTGTTGTGACGGGGACACTCCTATCTAACTGTCATAAAAAATTGTCCTATTGATATCAACGGAGTCCTTTGGGCTGTAAAAACAATCAAAAATAGACATGTCCTATTTATTGATGGCCTTTATTCACTGGCAATGTAAATAGTCCCATTGACTTTAATTGGTTCTAAAAATGGCCGCTTGACGTGTGAATGTAGCCTAAGGCCTCTTTCAGACGGGCGTCCCGGATTTGCTCCGGATGCGTCCCGGGAAAAACCGCGCGAGTGAGCACGCAATTTCAGTCAGTTTTGACTGCGATTGCGTTGTTCAGTTTTTTCCGCGCGAGTGCAATGGGTTCGGTGTTGTGTAGATGTTATTATTTTCCCTTATAACATGGTTGCTTGAGGGGTTAAAAATAAAAAAATTAACTCACCTCATCCACTTGATCGCGCAGCCGGCATCGTCTTCTTCTTCTTTGAGGACCTGCAAAAGGACCTTTGATGACGTAGTCGCACTCAGCACGTAGTGAGCGTGGTGATGTCAGCGCAGGTCCTGCTGATGGAAGATAGAAGGATCTTCTATCTTCATTCAGCAGGACCTGCACTGACGTCACCGCGCTCACCACATCAAAGGTCCTTTTGCAGGTCCTCGAAGAATAAGAAAGAAGACGATGCCGGCTGCGCAATCAAGTGGATGAGGTGAGTTAATTATATATTTTTTAAACCCCTCAAGCCACATTTTACTAAGCATTCTGTATTAAGAATGCTATTATTTTCCTTTATAACAATGTTATAAGGGAAAATAATACAGTAAATTGACTTTAATTAATTTACTAACAATATCTCCTGGCAACCATGCGTGAAAATCGCATTGCATCCGCACTTGCTTGTGAATGCTATGTGATTTTCACACAGCCCCATTCATTTCTATGGGGCCTGCGTTGCGTGAAAAACGCAGAACATAGAACATGCTGTGATTTTCACGCAACACACAAGTTATACGTGAAAATCACCATTTATCTGCACAGCCCCATTGAAGTGAATGGGTCCGGATTCAGTGCGGGTGCAATGCGTTCACCTCACGCATTGTACCCGCGCGGAATTCTTGCCCGTGTGAAAGGGGCCTAAATGTGCCGCATTTTGGCACAATTTATGCCAGAATCTGGATGCACTCACATTAGTAAATGCGAGTCATTATGTTACACACTGAACGTATTTGCATGGACCTGTACTTTGAAAAGTCCCCCCTAGCAAGGTCTGCCTGACTTGTATTTTGGGACACAGGGATGGAAACTTGGGGCCCTCTACAGAATCATGTTTACTCTCCTGAGTATTACAAAATGTGCAACAGGATGAAAAGGAAAAATACACAAATTCCTAAATCATTTCCGCATGCAGCAATAAACTGCTAGGAAAGAAGGAATGAGGGGGAAGAATGCATTACCTTCAAGTATCCATTAGATTTTCGAGCTCTACAAAAAGTAAATATGTGACGGAGCGTATCTTCAGATATTTGTACACTTATTCAGAAAGGGTGGAAAGATTTATGCCGGCAGCTTCAATTACTTAATGGGGAGCCGCACAGTGATATTTAACTTTGCTCCTGTAATGCATATAAAGCACAGATACAAGAATGTCATGTAGGCACACTACATAGTACAGAGACCAAGAGTGCCAAATACTGCCATACACATAGGGGCACATTCATTAAGACCGACGTTTTAGACGCTGGTCTTAATAAAGCCCTATACCTGACTGTGGTTCCGCCGAAGTTATAAAGAGGCGCAGGCCTCTCCATAACTTCGGGGCATCCAGCGGCAGTTTTAAATGAAAGACAGCTTCCTACCATTTTTTAGGTGTACAAAATGATGACTCAGACGGGCCTGCCGGCCCATCCCTTTCCCCACCCACACCACGCCCACAATTTTAGACCTTGCGTGAGCGGGGAGAATATCGGCATATTTCAGTATAATAAATGACCCCCATAGTACCATACAGTGCCCAAATAATACTGCCATGCATGGCCTTAATAATACCACAGCCATGCTGTAACCTAAAGGGGTTTCTTCTCTTAATCAGTTCAAGAACGGGCCATTTACCCCGCTTCCTGACCAGATGCATTGGCAATTTTTTTTAGCACATGCATCTTTAAAAGCCATAACTTTTTATCCCGTTCTGTTATGTAAATAACTTTTGCACCTTTTTTTTGGGTAATATATGGGGCTTTATTTTTACGTCATTTTTATTTTAGAATTTTAAGTTTTTATTTAAATAAAGGAAAAATGAAAAAAAAAAGGGGAAAAATTGTTTGATTTTCACATTTTAATCTTTTTTGTTAATAGCAAAAGATGCAACTAAAATATATAGTTTTATTATTTCCTTGTTTTATAACAGTTGTTTTGATATACAGGATATATCAGTTTGTGCCACTAATAAGGTCATACAAGACCTTTCTAGACACATAATTACATAGTCACATAGTTACCAGTAATACCGTTGAAAAAATAAATAAGTCCATAAAGTTCAACCAAGGGATAGGTGGGGATGTGAATTTTAGGGAAGTGAGACTCAGATTTCTACACATTTTCATAAGCATTAATGTCATTTACTTTTAAGAATTTATCTAAGCCCTTTTTCAAACTACCCAGTGGTCCACATCTTGAGGTAGACTATTCCACAGATTTACAGTTCTTACAGTAAAGAAGCTTTGACGCTTCTGGTGACTGAACGTTTTCTTCTCCAGTCGGAGGTAGTGCCCCGTTGTCTTTTGAGACTAAATAAATGTAATTATTTTAATCTTTCTTCATAACCATGCCCCTTATCAGTTTAGTCATTCTCCTTTGTACTTTTTCCAGCTCCAGAGCGTCCTTTCTATGGACTTTTGCCCAGAACTGAACTGCATATTCCAGATGAGGCCCAACTAACGCTTTATAAAGTGGCAATATTACCTCCCTGTCCCACAAGTCCATGCCTCATTTAAAACATGACAATATCCTGGTAGCCTTAGAAGCAGCTGATTGACATTGTATGCTGTTATTTAATTTCTGATCTACAAGTACACCCAAGTTGCCCAAACACTCCACCATTTGTCAAGTTGATGCCTAAAAACTTTACCATTCCTTTTTTTAACTTATTGCTAATTTCTCTTGTAACTGGGGTTGACATATTAACCCCAGGTATAGAGGGAATACAGCCCCCAGAGAGGTTGTATGCAAAGCCATCAACTCCATACTTTATTGCACTTTTAAGGGTTAACTTGCAATGTCATTTATGCTTTTGTGTGCACTTATACTGTTTCATATTATTGAACAGCATTTATATGTTTATTCAAAATATCCTGTTCATTTACTCTGAGAAACTTTATAACTTTCTATCTATGCAAAGTTTTAGAAAGAAAAAAAAAACAACATGACCTTCTGACTGGCTGGTTTAGTTCTGTTGTTTATGTCTGAAGACTTGTTTCTGTATGGAAAAACAGCTCATTTATTCCCATATACTTGCATTGAAGCTCTATTCAAGTCTATGATAGACAGAAATTGTAACAATGTTTATTTTTAGGCCGTGCTTCTCTAATCCACCCATCCCACTAGAAGGTTTTAGTTCAGCTAGAAAGGAGAGACTGCTGGTCTGCATATAGGCACCTGTGCTTAGTAGGATATTTCCTGAGAGACCAGAAGAAGATGCTGAGACAGGGATACTCTGCCACAGATCCTGAGACATTAGCCCTGTGACCATGGATCCAACTAGACAACTAAGCCACAAATCCTGGGCCACCAGCTTTGGTCAGAGATCCAGCCTTCTGAGAAAGAGGGACAGACTGCTCAGGCCTTTCCTCAGAATGCAACCTTCTGCTGCCTGGGTGGAGAATGGAGAAGCCAGCTCAATGCCTTGCCTGTATTGTTTTGCACTTGAGTTCCTCCACTAAAGAAGCACAATGGTTTACTGCAAAACATGACTTTCTGGACTTCTCCTATTTTCCCATCCCTTATGCAGAGCAGCAAAACATTGTGACACCTGAGTCTGGAGGACCCTGCATAGCATTTGGGCTATAACCAACTGGGAACTGCCAAGACCCAGCAGCTCACGCAAACTCCCAGCCCCTGCCAATCACATGACTTCTGGGACCGGAGCAGGAAATGGCCCCTGCTGATCAGCTGTTTGAGAAGGCCGTGGCACTCTTCTCACAGCTTTTCCTAGGCCTAGGAGCAACTCAGCCCCATTCATGTGAATAGGGCAGAGTGGGATACCAAGCAAAGCAACGTACAGTGCTGTATTTGGTAAGCTGAGAGAAGGCAACGGTGCTCATAGGAATGCCAATGCCTTCTCAAACAGCTGATGATCAGGGGTCCCGGGTGTCGGACCCTCAACGATCAGATACTGATGACCTAGCCAAAGGATATGTCGCTCAATGGAGCTCAGTCCAATTCAAATAAAAGTATGGAGCTGTAGCTAATAAATAATGCAAGAGACACTGAGATCTCTTAAAAGGGCTAATTGGCAGGGGTGCCAAGAGTTGGACTTCCATCAATCTTATATTGATGGCCCATTTTTAGAATAGGCCATTAAATTTCAAGTCCCAGGTAACCCCTTTATAATTGTGTTCTCCATTAAATTACAATTTTAAAGTATCTTTTTTTTAAATATCTCAATTGTACCATCTCTCTGTTATTCCTTCTGGATATCACATAATATCAGGCTGGGCATGCTGGGAGTTGTAGTCCTCTCACATAGTAAGGTGTGTCCCTATACTGTATCAGACTAACAGTCCTGCAAAAACAGCATAGGGCTATTAAAGGGTTTCAAGTCTTACAAAATGGATGCAAATCTCCCCCCCCCCCCTTCCCCATCGAGATATATTTAATATTTTGAACGTTTCTGAGATCCCAGTCTGGAGACTTGTCTGCTATAATGGCATTATACAAACCGGATTTAAAAAAAGTTGGGACACTAAACAAATTGTGAATAAAAACTGAATGCAATGATGTGGAGATGGCAAATGTCAATATTTTATTTGTAATAGAACGTAGATGACAGATCAAACGTTTAATCCGAGTAAATGTATCTTTTTAAAGGAAAAATACATTGATTCAAATTTTTACGGTGTCAACAAATCCCCAAAAAGTTGGGACAAGTAGCAATAAGAGGCTGGAAAAAGTAAATTTGAGCATAACGAAGAGCTGGAAGACCAATTAACACTAATTTGGTCAATTGGCAACATGATTGGGTATAAAAAGAGCTTCTCAGAGTGGCAGTGTCTCTCAGAAGCCAAGATGGGTAGAGGATCACCAATTCCCACAATGTTACGCAGAAAGATAGTGGAGCAATATCAGAAAGGTGTTACCCAGCGAAAAATTGCAAAGACTTTGCATCTATCATCATCAACTGTGCATAACATCATCCGAAGATTCAGAGAATCTGGAACAATCTCTGTGCGTAAGGGTCAAGGCCGTAAAACCATACTGGATGCCCGTGATCTCCGGGCCCTTAAACGACACTGCACCACAAACAGGAATGCTACTGTAAAGGAAATCACAGAATGGGCTCAGGAATACTTCCAGAAACCATTGTCAGTGAACACAATCCACCGTGCCATCCACCGTTGCCAGCTGAAACTCTACAGTGCAAAGAAGAAGCCATTTCTAAGCAAGATCCACAAGCTCAGGCGTTTTCACTGGGCCAGGGATCATTTAAAATGGAGTGTGGCAAAATGGAAGACTGTTCTGTGGTCAGATGAGTCACGATTCAAAGTTCTTTTTGGAAATCTGGGACGCCATGTCATCCGGACCAAAGAGGACAAGGACAACCCAAGTTGTTATAAGCGCTCAGTTCAGAAGCCTACATCTCTGATGGTATGGGGTTGCATGAGTGCGTGTGGCATGGGCAGCTTGCATGTCTGGAAAGGCACCATCAATGCAGAAAAATATATTCAGGTTCTAGAACAACATATGCTCCCATCCAGACGTCATCTCTTTCAGGGAAGACCCTGCATTTTTCAACAAGATAATGCCAGACCACATTCTGCATCAATCACAACATCATGGCTGCGTAGGAGAAGGATCCGGGTACTGAAATGGCCAGTCTGCAGTCCAGATGTTTCACCTATAGAGAACATTTGGCGCATCATAAAGAGGAAGGTGCAACAAAGAAGGCCCAAGACGATTGAACAGTTAGAGGCCTGTATTAGACGAGAATGGGAGAGCATTCCTATTTCTAAACTTGAGAAACTGGTCTCCTCGGTCCCCAGACGTCTGTTGAGTGTTTTAAGAAGAAGGGGAGATGCCACACAGTGGTGAAAATGGCCTTGTCCCAACTTTTTGGGGGTTTTGTTGACACCATGAAATTCTGATTCAACATATTTTTCCCTTAAAATGGTACATTTTCTCAGTTTAAACTTTTGTTCCGTGATTTATGTTCTATTCTGAATAAAATATTAGAAGTTGGCACCTCCACATCATTGCATTCAGTTTTTATTCCCGATTTGTATAATGTCCCAACTTTTTTGGAATCCGGTTTGTACATCAGAGGCTTTGGTTTTGTCTCTTGCCATTTTTAAATATAATTAGCACAGTATTCAAGGGTCGTTCATGACATTGTTGTAAAGAAAGACACACTCTCGTTCTGAAAAAAGCATAATTTTCCAGTGAAGTCTCCCACAACACTATAACGCACGTGATGAGAAGCCCATTACTAATACATAGCTGTAAAAATATAAATGCATTATGTAATGTAGCCTCCAGCCTAATACACAATTATGAGCGAGAGTACGCACCCATATTCTCAGGTATTATGCAATGCACTGGAGCCTTGGATAGGTAATTACTATTTATGGGCCATGTTCTTTCAACAGAACATTAAGACCACAATTATTTTGATTAACACATTTTCGTTAATGCTCAGTGTGTGCCATTTGTTAAAGCAGATGGGGAAAGCATAAAAAAAGTATAATGTAGGGTGAATGTAAAACTTTGAATAATGAAACAAATGTACCAGTCTGTTGACAAATTTCTTAAAGAAGTCATCTTGAATTAGAAAAAAAGGGTCTACTTTCTTTTTCTGGGACAGCACTACTCTTGTCCATGGGTTGTGTCTGGTACTGCAACTGATTCTCATACCCTGCTCTCTACCAGACAAGTAAGCTTGACATTAGTCTTAAAGGCTATAGACATCTTAGGGGGAGAAAATTTTTCACAATTGCATTTTTTCTTTTTTTTCTTTTTTTTTGGGGGGGGGGGATATTTTTCTGTTCAGCTGGTCTTTATTAAATATTTTCAACAGTTTTTCCCCTACAGCTTTCAGTTTCAGTGTATCTAATAACCTTTCTGTGTTACAGTGAATAAGTCAGGGAGCTGCTGTGTCAGCTCAATCCCTTATTTCTGAACTCCTGAGCGCTCATAAACACTCATTTAACACTCCTCACACTGATAATAATTTATCTAGAATCAGTGTTTATGAGCTGTCAGGAAAGTACAAATAAGGGCTACAGATCAAGCCATTAGAGAAGTTCTCTGACAGATTTAGTGTAAAGCAGAACGCATCAGTCTGCATAGAATGCGTAGTCGGTCAAGCATCATCTGATCTTGAGTTACCATATTGCTGCTTCTGATACTTACCAACTTTTAAGAAGGGCTATTATAGGGTTTCTGAAAGTGGATGTATAAAGCAGCAAGCTTACAACAGGGCACAATATTTTGGACCCATACCCCATATATTTATATAGGATACATCCCCAACCTACAGCATATTTAATCCCAAATAGTGCATGTGATCCCACCCCATCACACCCCAACATGTATACAGACCCTGTAAACTAAGGCTACTTTCACACTAGCGTTCGGGTTTCCGTTCGTGAGCTCCGTTTGAAGGAGCTCGCGAGCGGACCCGAACGCAGCCGTCCAGCCCTGATGCAGTCTGAATGGAGGCGGATCCGCTCAGACTGCATCAGTCTGGCGGCGTTCAGCCTCCGCTCCGCTCGCCTCCGCACGGACAGGCGGACAGCTGAACGCTGCTTGCAGCGTTCGGGTGTCCGCCTGGCCGTTCGGAGGCGTGCGGATCCGTGCGGATCCGTCCAGACTTTCAATGTAAGTCAATGGGGACGGATCCGTTTGAAGATGCCACAATGTGGCTCAATCTTCAAGCGGATCCGTCCCCCATTGACTTTACATTGAAAGTCTGGACGGATCCGTACTAGGCTATTTTCACACTTAGCTGTTCTATGCTAAAAATAATGCAGACGGATCCGTTCTGAACGGAGCCTCCGTCTGCATTATTATGAGCGGATCCGTTCAGAACGGATCCGCCCGAACGCTAGTGTGAAAGTAGCCTAATATAGGCCTCCAGACCAGACACCTAAATGAATGCAGACATCCAGAGAAGACTCTCAAACCAAATAGCTATCCCAGCAGGCTTGCCAACCACAATTTTTCTTTTTTCTGGACAACTTATTCTAAAATCAGGGACAGCCAACATTTTTTTATGGACAAATTGGAAAATCATAATCAATGATGAAGATTATAAGTAATCTATGTCTATAGCTCAATATACTGATAAGAACTCATTGTCAGCATTTAGTTTAGTCAAGTACCATCAGCCTAAAAAAAATCAGGGACACATCTATTTTTGGTCGCAGAAACAGGAAAAAAGTTGTCTATTTTTACAAACTATCCAGAAATTTCTGGATGGTTGGCAATCCTGTATCCTAGGCACCCCAAAAAAAATTCCCGCAAATCAGAGCCCTTGACCTGAGCAAATTCTCAATGTAGATTAGAATTCTAAATAAAGTTTCTCCAGATTAGACTCCCCCTTAATACAGATCCCCATCTCCAACATACAGACTATAGACCTCAGACCCTTTAATTGTTTGACATTTTGTTATCTTGCGGCCTTGTACAAACATTTAAAAATCTAGTTTAACCCATTTACTCTGCACTCAATACCTTATAATGAGAAAGTAAAAATAGAATTTTAGAAATGTTTGCACATTTATGGAAAAGGAAAAACTAAAATTTCACATGGACATAGACCCTATGGCTGCTATGACATTTGACATTTCTGGAGGCCTCTCATTCCCCCTGATCATCTTTGAGATGTTTCTATACCTTCATTGGACATGATTTGGAAAAACACAACCCTGTCTATAAAAGGTTTTTAAGTCTGACGATGCATATCAGCGCAAAACCAAAGCCATGAGGAGGAAAGAACTACCTGCAGAGATCAGAGATGAGATTGTGTGC
This sequence comes from Bufo gargarizans, assembly GCF_014858855.1. Taxonomy (NCBI): domain Eukaryota; kingdom Metazoa; phylum Chordata; class Amphibia; order Anura; family Bufonidae; genus Bufo; species Bufo gargarizans. The sequence continues at coordinate 289,649,480 of NC_058085.1, read as the reverse complement.
AAGCACAGATCAGTGGAAAGGTACAAAATATTCCGCTGCACTGAAAGTTCCCAAGAGCACAGTGACCTCCATAATTCTTAAATGGAAGAAGTTTGGAACAACCAATACTGTTTGTGAAAAGCTGACCGTTCGACCAAACTAATTCATCGGGGGAGAAGGGCTTGGTAAAAGAAGTGACCAAGAACCAAATAGTCACTCTGTCTGAGCTTCAAAGATCCTTTGTGGAGATGGGAGAAACTTCCAGAAGGTCAACCATCACTGCAGCATTCCACCAATCTAGGCTTTATGGCAGAGTGGCCAGAAAGAAGCCACTCCTTAGTAGAAGACACATGTACCTCAAGGACTCTCAGACTGTGAGAAGGAAGATTCTGTGGTGCGATGAAACCAAGATTGAAGACTTTTTGGCCTCAATTTTAAGCATCATGTTTAGAGGAAAACATACAATGCCCAATACCATCCCTACAATGAAGCATGGTGGTGGCAGCATCATGCTGTAGGGGTGTTTTTCAATGAGTGGGAGAAGGAGATTGGTCAGAGTTGAGGGAAAGCTGAATAAAGCAAAGTAAAGATATATTTCTCATTATGGGGTACTGAGTGCAGAATGATGGAGAAACTTTTTATTTATTTTTTGTACAATGCCCCAACATAACAAAATGTGAAAAAAAGTTAAAAGGTCTGAAGACTTTCTGAATGCACTGTATGAATACTCACCTCCCATTTCGTGTACTCCAATTCACTCCAAAGCACTGCAACAGACAGGGTGCACCTATCCTTATTGTTGCCTGAGGTAAAAACTAAAACACCGCCCCCCTCAACACCCCGCTAAATTCTCAACCTAACCCCTTCCCTCCAGCCCTACTATTAAAGACATACTTGGAAAACACTATATACAAAACGTACAGAGTACCGTACTACAGCGCCACATACCTATTACATCCAGTGACGTCCTCTTTCCTCATCTTCTCCATTCAGACCACACCATTATAATGATTTCTTTCAGCCATCTCTCGTCTCTGCACAGTTGACAAACAGACATCTTACTTTCCTACTTTTCCATCCTCCTCCCCAACTTCTGAACACCCCATCCTGCCACCCCCAATACTGTGCCCACTATGCTCCCCAAAACTATACTGTATATAAATAGTAGTACCACACAGATAGTGCCCTCTTCAATAATTATTGGCACATAGTGCCCTAAAGAATAGCGACACACAGCAAATAGTGTCGCTGACACTAATAGTGTAAACATAATGTCCCCCAAAAATAATTGTGCTAATCTGATACTGTGCCAGGGTGCCCCCCACTGTAACAGTCCTCCCAAAAGTCTCACCAATACTAATAATTCCATGCCAGAGTTTAATATTTGGTAACAGTGCCACCAATAGTAATAATGTTCCACATTTTGCCCCCAGAAGTAATAACGCCCCCATAGTGCCCAATCTAGTAATCATCTTCTCCACAGTTAGTGCTCGAAGTAGAATGTCCCCATAGTGTCCCCTATAGAATATGTGCCAATACTAAAATGCCACCTTATGTGCCAGTGCAAAAAATGCTCTCTTATAACATGTCAGTACAAAAGAATTACCCCCAGTAGAACGAATGTCCCCACAATGGTCCCCTTATAATGTGTGCCAGTACAAAAATGCTCCTTTTTAGAGACCCCAATGTCCCCATAGTGCTTCCCCCAGTTACAAAATAATGACCTCTCCCTATTGTGGCCCAACAGCATGCTGCCAAATAAAAGTAATACATTTAAATACTTACCTCCAGTCTACTGTCAGCAATTCTGTGCAAGACCTGACCTGTATGCAGCCCGGCTCAGGCAGCACAATGATGATGATGACCCTGGCCTCCGATAAGCTACAGGAACTAGGACTAAAGCCTATTAGAGGGAATGGTTGGCCAGGGAGACATCGCTCCCGTGCGCCCACCAAAACATTCAACTGTATCGCTGTCCTGAGAACAGTGATTCAGTAGAATATGCAGAGATGAGCATTTTTACAATAGAAGCGCTCATTGCCCATACTTGCTCCTACCTGGCGCCGCCTGCAACAATCGCCTCACCTCGCCTCATTGGAGGTGCAGCCCTGGCCACAGATTATAATCTGATATTGGCTCTAGGATCAGTACTTAGTCTACGGTGGAGCCCAGGAGTAAAGAGTGTAGAAACAGGAGAAAGTGAATACATATGGCACCCAGGAAATCTTACCTATATATGTGAATAACCCTGGACGTTTTGGGAGAACTATGATCCTCAACAATGTATTTTGCCCTCCAATATTAGTTCACTAAGAGAAGATAAACACCTATCTTCTGCTCTAGACTGACGTGGTGTAAAGTTAACCTGAAACAATGGATTTCTCACACTTCTTTTGGCACATCTTCTTTGCTGAATTTTATAGGGAAACAGCATGTATTCTGCCCCCTATTGATCCTAAATGGTAATCTGTACTGCATTCATAAGATCACTGATTTCAGTTCTGTCCATTCTTGAAGTAGTTTCCACACAGAAACCAAGGTGAGAATCTGCATATGGATTAGTCACTGGATTCATTGCTCTCAAACTACAAATTTGATTTTTCTAATATATATTTCGCACTGAATGAACATACTTTTAGACTATAGTCACATTTGTTAAATACATTATTCTAATTCAATCAGTTTCATTTATCTGAATGGGGTTGTTTCTCCATCATGTGCATGGATTTCTGCAAGCCCTAGTTAGATTAATGGCACACCTGCGGAAATATTTACAAAAAATCTCTTAAAGGGGTTCTTCTAGATTTAACAATCGATGACCTATACCTATAGTTTAAGAGTAGCCTGATGGAAATGGGCAACAGAACAACACAGCTTCACCCACTTTGTACTGGACAGAGCTGGTTAACGCTACCCCCATTCCCTTGACTCTGGTATGGGGTATTGGACCCCTTCTGCATTGTCTGGAGCCCGACACAGGCTTGAATTTTTCAAGTGTATAAAGACCCGGTGCGATTATTTCTACTGTGGGGACTGCTGATTATTCATGAATACGAATTTATGGACTCTCATGCTTGTCTGACAAATTTTTCTCAGGGCCCCTGTTCATTGGGTATTTATTTTATTTTATGCATTTTATCATATTTTATGGATGTTTTTAACATTGTTATTGTTTGATGCATTGGCTTGTGTATAGGAATAATAAATTCTAGCCATCATTCACTTGCTGCTTGTATTCCCTTATACGGAGTGCCCCTCGTTTACCTACTATTTTTTCTGATCTATTCATGCGGTCTGGGTGGACCGAGAGGTGAGCACCCTTATCCATTCGGTCTATAGGTGAGTCACTGATTCACACTAGTCTCCTAGATAGATATATCTCCATTTGCTGATTTGTGTCAGCCTGGCATGGCACATGAAAAAATTGCTCCATCATGTTCATGAGACCTAATTGCTGCAGCTGTTGCTACATTCCTGCTGCTTGTGGTAGTGGAGATAGTAGGAGGTGTTGAGATGATTGGTCATCATGGCCAGTATTGTCGACATTATGAGCCTCGTCCTCTTGCTCCTCCTCCAGTGGTAGCTCATCATCCTCATTATCCATTTCCTGCTCCATGGGACTTTCTCCATGTGGGACACCAACAGCTACAGCGTGGTAAGCAAGTTGCAGAAGCTGTTCTTCTTCCGCCATACCTTGTTGCATCAGCGAGAGCATCTTCTTTACGATAAGTACTAGAGGAATTATATCTTTGATGCCGCAGTCCCTACTGACAAATTTGGTGACCTCTTCGATGGGCCTGAGAACATGAAATGTTTCTCATGAGCTGCCACTGCCTGACCTTAAAATAACACGTGCTTCCTGTTGAGGTGGTCTGATGCATGGCTAAATCATTTGCCACTTTACAGTGCTGGTGCAGACGCTCTCGCATATACAAGGTGGAATTCCAGTGAGTTGTAACGCTGCAGATCAAGCGTTGCAATGGAATGCCATTCTGTCGCTGCAAGTCCAGGAGGGAGATCCTTGTCACATAAGAATTGCTGAATTGTGAGGACAGTCTCCTGGACACAACCAGCACCCTGTGCAAGCCACTATACTTTTTTAAATGGTGTTGCACAAATAAATTTATTTTTAGCTAGTTCTGCCAGGAGTACAGATATTCTAAATTCCCTACTAGGATTATCTCTACAGCAAGTAGTTGAGGAGCCAACCCGGAAGGAGGCCATTTTAGATTTAGTATTCACAAATGGGTATCTGATATTACTGTAGGGGAAAGCATGGGATCTAATGATCACCAGTCAGTGGGGTTTACTATAAGTACAGTGACTGAGTCACACCACACAAAAACAAAAGTTTTAGATTTTAGAAAAACTGACTTTTCTAAAATTAGATTAGTTGTATATGAGTCCCTATCAGATTGGAACAGTTTCAATGTAGTCCAGGAGAAATGAGACTACTTAAAATTTATAAGATTAAGCAGAGAGAGGCCAAACAAGTTATTAGAGCTTCTAAAGCACAGGCAGAAGAGAAATGAGCTCAGTCAGTGAAAAAAGGCGATAAGACATTCTTCAGATACATAAATGAAAAAAGGAAACTAAAACAAGGAATTACCAAATTAAAAACAAAAGAAGGAAGGTATATGGAAGAAGATAAAGAACTAGCTGACTGCCTCAATGAATACTTCTGTTCAGTTTTTACAAAGGAAAATGAAGTAAAAGGACCTCAGTTAGTAAATAAGACTAATGAATCTTTTGATGCATGTGTCTTTACACAGGAAGAGGTTCTAAGTCAGCTGTCTAAAATTAATACAAATAAGTCACAGGGGCCTGATGGGATACACCCAAAGCTATTAAAAGAGCTCAGCGGTGAACTAGCAAAACCATTAACAGATTTATTTAACCAATAACTGGCAACAGGAGTCGTCCCAGAAGATTGGAAATTGGCAAATGTTGTGCTCATTCACAAGAAAGGTAGTAGGGAGGAATCGGGCAACTATAGTCCAGTAAGCCTGACATCAATAGTGGGGAAATTAATGGAAACCATACTTAAAGGGGTTATCCCACTTGGCATTTTCATACTTACCTGCTGCCAGCGCGCCGTTCACTTCCTGGATTCTGGCTGGGGGAGGGCTTCATCTTGATGGAAGTCTTCTCCTGGCCGGGCCGCGCGCTGGACTGAACGCGCACGCCGCCGCGCATGCGCCATTGTGACTTATTCCTGGCCAGTATAGTACAGAGCCAGCGTGCGCGTTCGCGCTCTGTACTATTCTGGCCAGGAAGAAGTCACCATCACGCATTTGTGGCGACGTGCGCTTTCAGGACAGTGAGAAAAGAAGGAGTCTTCTGCGCAAGCGCGGCCACTGGGATTCCGGAGAAGAGCAGTGGCCGTAACCAGGGGAGACTGAATGACAACAATGAGGTAAGTGGGGATGAATTTTCTCCTAAAAGGTGGGAATGGGTTAATCAAATATATATTCACAAAAATGATCACTGTCAAATCATTAACAGATTTAGGGCTCTTTCACACTTGCGTTGTCCGGATCCGGCGTGTACTCCATTTGCCGGAATTACACCCCGGATCTGGAAAAACGCAAGTGAACTGAAAGCATTTGAAGACGGATCCGTGGCGTTCAGTGTTACTATGGCAGCCAGGACGATATTAAAGTCCTGGTTGCCATAGTAGTAGTGGGGAGTGGGAGAGCAGTATACTTACAGTCCGTGCGTCTCCCGGGGCGCTCCAGAATGACGTCAGAGCGCCCCATGCGCATGGATGACGTGCCATGCGATCACGTCATCCATGAGCGTGGGGCGCCCTGACGTCACTCTGAAGCGCCCCGGGAGCCGCACTGACGGTAAGTTTGCTGCTCCCCCGCTCCCCACTACACTTTACCATGGCTGCCAGGACTTTAGCGTCCCGGCAGCCATGGTAACCATTCAGAAAAAGCTAAACGTCGGATCCGGTAATGCGCCGAAACAACGTTTAGCTTAAGGCCGGATCCGGATTAAAGCCTTTCAATGGGCATTAATTCCGGATCCAGCCTTGCGGCAAGTGCTCAGGATTTTTGGCCGGAGCAAAAAGCGCAGCATGCTGCGGTATTTTCTCCGGCCAAAAAACATTCCGGTCCTGAACTGAAGACATCCTGATGCATCCTGAACGGATTTCTCTCCATTCAGAATGCATTAGGATAAAACTGATCAGGATTCTTCCAGCATAGAGCCCTGATGTCGGAACTGTATGCCGGAAGAAAAGAACGCAAGTGTGAAAGAGCCCTTAACAGTGATCACTATGATGGGATAACCCCTTTAAGGAGAGGATTGTGGAACATATACAATCCCATGGATTAAAAAATGAAAAACAGCATGGGTTTACTTCAAGGATATCATGTCAAACTAATCTTATTGATTTTTTTGATTGGGTGACTAAAATAATAGATGGAGGAGGTGCAGTAGACATCGCTTATTTGGACTTTAGTAAGGCTTTTGATACTGTCCCACATAGAAGGCTTATCAATAAATTGCAGTCTTTGTGCTTGGACTCCCATATTGTTGAATGGATTAGGCAGTGGCTGAGGGACAGACAACAGAGGGTTGTAGTCAATGTATATTCAGAGTATATTCAGACCAAGGTCTTGTTACCAGTGGAGTACCTCAGGGATCTGTTCTGGGGCCCATATTGTTTAATATCTTTATCAGCGAAATTGCAGAAGGCCTCGATGGTAAGGTGTGTCTTTTTGCTGTTGACACAAAGATTTTTAACAGGGTTGATGTTCCTGGAGGAATACACCAAATGGAAAAGGATTTAGGAAAACTAGAGGAATGGTTAAAAAATCTGGCAACTAAAATTCAATGTTGATAAGTGCAAGATAATGCACCTGGGGCGTAAAAACCCAAGAGCAGAATATAAAATCAGTGATACAGTCCTAACCTCAGTATCTGAGGAAAGGGATTTAGGGGTCATTATTTCAGAAGACTTAAAGGTAGGCAGACAATGTCATAGAGCAGCAGGAAATGCTAGCAGAATGCTTGGGTGTATAGGGAGAGGCATTTCCAGTAGAAAGAGGGAGGTGCTCATGCCGCTCTACAGAGCACTAGTGAGACCTCATTTAGAGTATTGTGCTCAGTACTGGAGACCATATCTCCAGAAGGATATTGATACTTTGGAGAGAGTTCAGAGAAGAGCTACTAAACTAGTACATGGATTGCAGGATAAAACTTACCAGGAAAGAGTAAAGGACCTTAACATGTTGTCACGACCATGTTTATGGCCGTGACTCCTTGGGAGCCGCATACAGTTGCCCGTGGTTTTCGGGTTGTTGTGTCAACCGCACCTGGAGGCATTTTGCTGTGTGCCTCGGGTGCGGTTGCCGCGGACAGTTATGTGTGCGGTTCCCTTGGAGTTGTGTGCCTGTTTGTATGCACTTTCGTATGTCTGTGTGCACTCTGTGTTATGTGTGGTGTGCACTTACATCTTCCCCTCACTGTGGTTGCCCGTGGCCACGTTTGGTCGTTGTGTGCACATGTGGTGGCAGTGTCCCGGCCTTCGGGCTGACTCCCAGGACATGAGTGCCACCCATGTCGTTGCCTGCGGCAACAGCCACAGTGTGTTTCGTGTTTTGGACACTTCCCCTTTTAAGTTGTGTTTTCCCTTCCCTGGTGCTGGAAGGGTTAACTCCCTTCCCAGTGTGTGTGTGTGTCACTGGGTGTGTCCGACTGTGGGGTGTGGCTTCTTGGCCTATAAAGCCTCACTGTTAGCACAGGTCTGAGGGTTGCTTCAGCCATGCTTAGCTGGAGCAGCCTCCTGTGTTTTCTATCTGCCAGTGAGAGCCACCCTTGTGGTCATAAAGATCATGTCACATTATGTTTATGTCATGTTGTGTGTGATGTCCATGTGATGTTCTGTTGGGAATTTCCTTTGTTGTTTTGTGCAGCTTATGGTTCTGGATTCCTGTGTGCACAGGGATCCAGTCAGCAAGGCTGTGGCAGGTAGGTGGAACTACTTAGTTCGCCTGCCATATCCATAAGTCCGTTTGTGTTCCCCTTTTCCCTGCAGCTTGGCCATTGAGACCCCTGTTCCTCCGTGTCCTGGAGGAACAGGCCGTCTTACCCTGACTCCTAGTCCAGGGACCGGACGGAGGGTGAGTTAGGGATCCGAGGTTCCGGAGCATGGGTCCTCCTACCTTAAAGGTCGGCCCATGCAGCTAGGAGTTAGGTCAGGTTAGGGACGCGTTAGGAGGTGACCTGCTCCCTAATCCTGTCTTCCTGGCCGAGCAGCCTAACATCATCGGGCATCGCACGGCTGAGGGTTTTCCCCACAGAGGGGATATGATAGAAACTTAAATACATAAAGGGAATCAAAAAGGTAAAAGAGGAGAGAATATTTAAAAGAAGAAAAACTGCTACAATAGGACATAGTTTTAAATTAGCGGGGCAAAAGTTTAAAAGTAATATCAGGAAGTATTACTTTACTGAGAGAGTAGTGGATGCATGGAATAGCCTTCCTGCAGAAGTGGTAGCTGCAAATACAGTGAAGGAGTTTAAGCATGCATGGGATAGGCATAAGGCCATCCTTCATATAAGATAGGGCCAAGGGCTATTCATAGTATTCAGTATATTGGGCAGACTAGATGGGCCAAATGGTTCTTATCTGCCGACACATTCTATGTTTCTATGTTTCTAACACATGGTTCATTGCTTTTATTGTCCATGATTTCCTGATGACCCTAGAGAAGCACCATCCTTGGTCTTTTTTCTTATTTTATTGTAAGCCTAGGTACAAAGTAGATACAGCACTCAAATATGTAATTATGGGCACTGACAGGCAGGCAATTTTTCTTCAGTAAGGTATTTTGTGAAAGAGGGCTCCTCGCCCGGGAAGAGGTGATTTACTTAGTGAAGCATCACATCCGATGCAGACTGCAAAGGTTATAGCTAAAACGTCACAGGCCTCCTCATATGATTTACTCATGTAAGGAAGGGATGGAGGGAAGAGGGGGGTTTACTGCAACCTTGGACCTCGGCTGCTACCATGGGACAATCAATGCGTAGCTTTACAAATAAATCGCTGACCCCCTCTGGCAATGAAAGCATTAAATTGCATTTCTTTCTGAGGCAGCACCAGTGGGGGTCTCCATTAGGCAACTGAAAATGAAAACGATGTCAGTTGTCAATAAAATGAAGTAATTTAAACTGAAAAATGATTTCTGCAGTGTATACGATAAAAGGCAAATAGCTGAGGTAGGACATGTATACAAGAGTGTTCAACTTCTATGCTGACAGCATTCGATTATTTTATGAGTGCATCCTATGTCCCCTCATATCTGAGCCTCAGTATATGTTTGGTGACAACTGGGCAATGTTGTGTGTCTACACTTTTTCTGATTGCTAGGCTTTGGGGTAACAACTTAGGTACTAAATGGCACACTCTGCCAATGACAATACTCGACTTTCTGGATTTAGTTTCGTGCCCAATATATTCCCTCCCCCAAAAAAAAAAAAAAAAAAAAAAAAACAACATTAAAGGGGTTGTTGGACTTTGGAGCCAACAACCCCTTTGGTCCAGACTTGTGCTCCTGAAGGCACTGAACATGAAAAAAGGAAGACTCACCTGTCCGCTGTCCCATTGTTGCACTGTTCCTGGCCACTTCTGGTCCCCACAGGACCAGGAAGTGGCTGAGTCATGTGACCACTGCCATCAGTTACAGGCCTCAGTGGTCACAGTGGCTTGAACGCTAAGTTACAGCAATGATGTATCGCTCAAGCCTCTGTTACCTGACCCAGAAGATGGGCCAAATGTTTCTTATATGCCGACACATTCTATGTTTCCTGGTCCTGGGTGAACGGCAGAATGGCGAACAGGTGAGTCTTTCTTTTTTTATGTTCAGTTGCACAGGTCCACACCAAAGGGGTTGCCAAATTGAAGGTAGGGCAACCTCTTAAAGGGAGTCTGTCACGTACCTGACCAGTTTTAAGCAGATGACATTGTTCAGTGGGGCACAAAGACATGACACAGATGTTACCCGTGTTTAGTTCTTCTGATGCTTCAAATCGAACAAAAAGTCGTTTTTATCATATGCTAATGAGCCGTCGCATATGCCCAGGGGAGGAGAGTTTTCTGAAAAAGTTTGTCCGCCTCACTCACACCTAACTCCGCCCCTCAGTAAGCTCAGGCCAGCCCTGTGGCTCTGTGACACCATATTTCCCTATAGGCTGTTCGCGCATCACTGCCGGGCCTGGGCATGAGCAGTGTTCTGCCCACTGTGGGCAGAGGGACAGGGATATGGAGTGCGCATGCACCAGTTACTGGCGTGAAATTGGCGCATGCACACTGCATATCTCTGTGCCTCTGACTACAGTGGGCAGAACACTGCTCATGCCCGGGCCCGGCAGTGATGCGCGAACAGCCTATAGGGAAATATGATGTCACAGAGCCAAAGGGCTGGCCTGAGCTTACTGAGGTGCAAAGTTAGGTGCGAGTGAGGCGGGGAAACTTGGGCACTTTCAGAAAACTCTCCGCACCTGGGCACTTGCGACGGCTCATTAGCATATGATATAAACGACTTTTTGGGTGATTTGAAGCATCAGAACTAAACACGGGTAACATCTGTGTCATGTCTTTGTGCCCCACTGAACAATGTCACCTGTTTGAAACCGGTCAGGTAGGTGACAGACTCCCTTTAAAACTGGTAGTCAGTTTTTTTAAAATATGGATGGGTGTCCTCAGGGGTGTGGGATCTTATATCAGCTGTTTGAAGAGAAAGCAGTGCTTGTATGAGCGCTGCCTTCTCTTCACTGCGTACCTGCTCCCCGTCGAAATTGCAGCAGTGAGCAGGTGTAATTACAACATAGTCAGCCCATTCACTTCCGTGAGATGGCTCCGTCCTATTCACTTGAACAAGAAAGTGGCTTCCCCTAGAGGTGAAAGAGACAGCTATGTTGTAATTACACCTGCTCACCACTTCAATGTCGAGGGCGAGTAGGTAAACAGCTGATTAGAGAGGATGCTGGATGTCGGCCCCCCAGCAATCTGATATTGATGACCTATCCTTAATATAGGTCATCAATATTAAAAAGCGAACAACCCCTTTAATGTACAAGTTTTTGTATGTGATCAGGAAGTGTACGCATACTGCCATGTAGGAAAGGTCCCCCGAAACATAACCATACCTTTTTTGTAAAAATCTAGTCTTCCGAACATAAGAAATCTTTTTTTATTTTTTTTTGTTTTATGCAAATAAGGTTATCAGTGCACCATGTGAGAAGCTGTTCCAGCTGATACACCTGATTACCTCTTAGTAATTTGTACCAGCTCTGAAATCTCACAAGGGAGAGGGCTGTGTGGACGCTGAATTGTCAGGATGTGTTCTCAGCCTCTAATATTAAAGAGTTACTGTACTTTCACACAATTTCATTTCATTAAATGGAGAATGGTGTTATTACTAAATTTCTACATCACTTCATTTAAAAAAATCCGACACGTAAAGTCAGGGCCACTAGGGGTCTCATTTCCACCCAATTTGCAGTCCACTGCCTGTTGTCAGGCAAGATCTGTCAATGGTAACAGAGAGTCAGGAGACAGCTGAGAGGAACTCATTAGACAGCTGAGAGGAAGTGGGGGTGTGTGAGAGCCGGCTGTGCTCCTGAACCTGAAAATAGGACTGCTTGTACACTGCTTCTGAATAGCACAGGAACCTTCTTCCTTTCAGTAAATGTGATCTATCACTCCTTATTTGTTCTGTAAGCTCCGGGCTAAAAACAAACACAGTGGGAAGTAAAGGAACGGATGTCATAGCAGTAAAGTGCTGGCAGAAGGAAGACATCATCTGCTTCTGAATGAAATGTATCAATCTGTGCAGCTAAAACAGGGAATAATGTGGCTGAAAAACATTAAGGAAGCCCAAATATAACTGTTTCTTCACAGTGATGATGGTACAAAGAAGCATGGCCATTGTCAATTTTTTATTTGAAAACTCAGGTACATTTTAAAGTGGCATTCTGTAAAAACTGTAAATGGTTTAATAGTGGAATCATGGATATTATTATCTGCTGACCATACATTGTGACATCATAATGGAACCCTGGATACTATTATCTGCTGACCATACATTGTAAAATCATAATGGAATCCTGGATACTATCACCTGCTGACCATACATTGTAACTAGAGTTGAGCGAACACCTGGATGTTCGGGTTCGAGAAGTTCGGCCGAACTTCCCGAAAATGTTCGGGTTCGGGATCCGAACCCGATCCGAACTTCGTCCCGAACCCGAACCCCATTGAAGTCAATGGGGACCCGAACTTTTCGGCACTAAGACGGCTGTAAAACAGCCCAGGAAAGGGCTAGAGGGCTGCAAAAGGCAGCAACATGTAGGTAAATCCCCTGCAAACAAATGTGGATAGGGAAATGAATTAAAATAAAAATTAAATAAATAAAAATTAACCAAAATCAATTGGAGAGAGGTCTCATAGCAGAGAATCTGGCTTCCCGTCACCCACCACTGGAACAGTCCATTCTCAGATATTTAGGCCCCGGCACCCAGGCAGAGGAGAGAGGTCCCGTAACAGACAATCTGGCTTCATGTCAGCAGAGAATCAGTCTTCATGTCATAGCAGAGAATCAGGCTTCACGTCACCCACCACTGCAACAGTCCATTTTCATAAATTTAGGCCCAGCACCCAGGCAGAGGAGAGAGGTCCCTTAACAGACAATCTGGCTTCATGTCAGCAGAGAATTAGTCTGCATGTCATAGCAGAGAATCAGGCTTCACATCAGCCACCAATGCAACAGTCCATTGTCAGATATTTAGGCCCAGCACCCAGGCAGAAGAGAGAGGTCCCGTAACAGAGGATCTGGCTTCATGTCAGCAGAGAATCAGTCTTCATATCATAGCAGAGAATCAGGCTTCACGTCACCCACCACTGCAACAGTCCATTTTCATAAATTTAGGCCCAGCACCCAGGCAGAGGAGAGAGGTCCCGTAACAGAGGATCTGGCTTCATGTCAGCAGAGAAT